>NW_024871168.1:2032500-2245597 GCF_019054845.1 Dipodomys spectabilis | reverse complement strand
TTGTAGAAAACTAAAGCTAGATCCTTATATATCACCCTGCACCAGAATCAACTCCAAATGGATCAAAGACCTCGGAGTCAAAGCAGACACTCAGAAAACTTTACACGATGGAATAGGAGAAACCCTAGGTCTCCTTAGCGCAGGCCAAAATTTTCTTAATAGAGACCCAGAAACACAACAAACCAAAGAAAGGTTGGACAAATGGGATTGCATGAAATAGCAGAGCTTCTGCACGGCAAAGGACATACCTAGAAAGATCAATAGAAAGCCCATGGATTGGGAGGAGATCTTCACTAGCCACACAATGGACAAGGGTCTCATATCTAAAATATATCTTGAACTCAAAAAATTAAATCCCCCAACAACAAATCCTCAAAGAAACAACTGCCCAATAAATAAGTGGGCTAAAGACTTAAAGAGAAACTTCTCTGAAGAGGAAAGAAGGATGGCCAATAGACACATGAAGAAATGCTCAACCTCCTTAGCCATAAAAGAAATGCAAATCAAAACAACATTGAGATACCACCTCACCCCAGTTAGAATAGCTAAAATCAAGAACTCTAATAACAACAGATGCTGGAGAGGATATGGACAGAAGGGAAACTTACTTCATTGTTGGTGGGAGTGTAAACTTGTTCAACCACTTTGAGAAGCAGTATGGAGGTTCCTCAAAAGACTTCACGTAGAGCTCCCCTATGACCCAGCAATCCCACTTTTGGGCATTTACCCAAATGTTTACAAATAAGAACACACTAAAGCTACCAGCACGACTATGTTTATTGCAGCATTATTTACCATAGCTAAGATCTGGAACCAACCCAGATGCTCCTCAGTACATGAATTGTTCAAGAAAATGTGGTATATATAAACAATGGAATTCTATGCCTCCATCAGAAAGAATGACATTGCCCCATTTGTAAGAAAATGGAAAGGCTTAGAAAAAATTATATGAAGTGAAGTAAGCCAAGCCCAAAGAAACATAGGTCCCATGGTTTCCCTTATTTGCAATATCTAGTATATGTCTGAATCAAGCAGAAAAGGTCAGATAAGGTGATGTTAGGAAAATGAACCGAAAGATATGTATTCAAATGTTTTTTTCGTTCATGCAATTGTTTCTAAGACATTTTTTTCTTCTTTTTTTATTGTGAAAATACTGTACAGAGGGGTTACAATTACATGGGCAAGATAGTGACTACAGTTCTTATCAAGCATTGTAGCTTCCCCCTTTGTTTACGCTTCCCATCCCTTCCACTCCTCCCTCCCCACCCACCTAATCCTCCCCCCGGAAGTTTTAAAGTTCGTTTTGGACATGACAACTTGTACTTCTCATTGTTGCAACAGGTCCACCTGTATCCTTATTTAAACGACTTGTTTTTTCCCCTTCCCCTTCACAAATTATACCGACATCAAATACAGTGAAAGCAGGGGATATACTGTGGGGAAGGGGCATACAAAGCAACAAAGAAATAATTTTATAATTGCGTTAGAAACAAATGCATGAAAGAAAAACAAACATTTAAAATGCATATCTTAGGGTTCATTTTCCTAACATCACCTTATCTGACCTTTTCTGCTTGACTCATACATATACTATATATTGCAAATAAGGGAAATCATGGGAACTATGTTTCTTTGGGCTTGGCTTACTTCACTTCATATAATTTTTTCCAAGTCTTTCCATTTCCTAACAAATGGGGCAATGTCATTCTTTCTGATGGAGGCATAGAATTCCATTGTTTATATATACCACATTTTCTTGAACCATTCATGTACTGAGGAGCATCTGGGTTGGTTCCAGATCTTAGCTATGGTAAATAATGCTGCAATAAACATAGTCGTGCTGGTAGCTTTAGTGTGGTCTTGTTTGTAAACATTTGGGTAAATGCTCAAAAGTGGGATTGCTGGGTTATAGGGGAGCTCTATGTGGAGTCTTTTGAGGAACCTCCATACTACTTTCCAAAATGGTTGAACAAGTTTACACTCCCACCAACAATGAAGTAAGGTTCCCTTCTGTCCACAGCCCCTCTAGCATCTGTTGTTATTAGACTTCTTGATTTTAGCCATTCTAACTGGGGTGAGGTGGTATTTCAAATGCTGTTTTGATTTGCATTTCTTTTATGGCTATGGAGGTTGAGCATTTCTTCATGTGTCTATTGGCCATCCTTCTTTCTTCTTCAGAGAAGTTTTTCTTCAAGTCTTTAGCCAACTTATTTATTGGGCAGTTGTTTCTTTGAGGATTTGTTGTTGGGGGATTTATTTTTTTGAGTTCCAAGTATATTTTAGATATGAGATCCTTGTCCGTTGTATGGCTAGTGAAGATCTTCTCCCAATCTGTGGGCTTTCTTTTCATTTTGCTAGCTATGTCCTTTGTCATGAAGAAGCTCTGCAACTTCATGCAATCCCATTTGTCCAACCTTTCTTTGATTTGTTGTATTTCCGGGTCTCTATTAAGAAAATGTCGGCCTGCACCAAGGAGACCTAGGGTTTCTCCCATTCCATTCTGTAATGTTTTCATAGTGTGTGCTTTGACTCCGAGGTCTTTGATCCATTTGGAGTTGATTCTGGTGCAGGGTGATATATAAGGATCTAGCTTTAGTTTTCTACAAGTAGTTAACCAATTTTGCCAGCACCATTTACTGAAGAGGCTGTCTTTCTTTCATTCTATTATTTTAGTTCCCTTATCGAAGATTATATGGCTATAGGTATGTAGGTTCATTTCTGGGTTTTCAATTCTATTCCATTGGTCCTGAGGTCTGTTCTTGTGCCAGTACCAAGCTGTTTTGATTACTATGGCTTTATAGTAGAGTTTGAAATTTGGTATTGATATTCCACCAGCAGTGTTCTTTCCGTTGAGGATCGTTTTTGCTATTCGGGGTCTTTTATTGTTCCATATGAATTTTTGGATTGCCTCTTCTATTTCCTTGAAGAATGAGGTTGGAATTTTGATAGGTATCGCATTAAATTTGTATATAGCCTTGGGTGGTATTGCCACTTTCCCGATGTGAATCTTTCCAATCCAGGAGCATGGGAGGTTTTCCCATTTTCTAAGTTCTGTTTTGATTTCCTTTTTCAAGTTTTTAAAATTTTCATCATAGAAGTCCTTCACTTCTTTGGTTAAGTTAATTCATAGGTATTTCATTTTTTGAGGGGCTATTACAAATGGAGATACTTTCCTAATTTCAGCCACACTTTTCTCATTGTTGGCATACAGAAAAGCCATTGATTTTTGGGGGGTTAATTTTATATCCTGCTTCTTTGCCAAAGTTTTGAATCAGCTTGAGTATTTTGGGAGTGGAGTCTATGGGATTCTTTAAGTATAAGATCATGTCATCTGCAAAGAGGGAGAGTTTTATTTCTTCTTTCCCTATTTAGATCCCCTTTATGTTTGCATCCTTGTCTTATTGCTGTAGCTAGGCATTCTAATACTAGGTTGAAGAGAAGTGGAGAGAGTGAGCATCCTTGTCTTGTTCCTGAGTTAATAGGAAATGGCTTTAGTTTTTCACCATTAAATATAATGCTTGTTGTAGGTTTGTCATATACAGCCTTTATTGTATTGAGGAATGTTCCATGGATTCCTAATTTTTCCAAAACCTTCATCATTAAGGGGTGTTGTATCTTGTCGAATGCTTTTTCTGCATCTATTGAGATAACCATGTGGTTCTTATTCTTGCTCCTGTTGGTGTGATTAATAATAATAATTGATTTGCGTATATTGAACCAGCTTTGCATCCCTGAAATGAATCCTGTTTGATCGTGGTGTATGATTTTTTTGGATGAATTGTTGAAGTCGATTGACCAAAATTTTGTTGAGAAGTTTTGCATCAATGTTCATCAAAGAAATGGTTCTATAGTTTTCTTTCTTTGATGAGTCCCTGCCTGGTTTTGGGATGAGGGTTATGATGGCTTCATAGAATGTGTTCGGTAGTTAACTTTCTCTTTCAATTTCATTGAAGAGTTGGAGGAGTATTGGTGTGAGCTCTGCTTTGAAAGCCTTGTAGAATTCTGCTGTAAAACCATCTGGTCCTGGACTTTTCTTAGCTGCGAGGTCTCTTATTGCTGTTTCTATTTCAATGCTTGATATGGGCCTGTTAAGATGGTTTAACTCATCTTGGTTTAGTTTTGGCATGTCAATATTTGCTAGGAAAAGGTCCATTTCTGTCAAGTTCTCAAACTTATTAGCATGAAGTTTTGAGAAGTATTCCCTTATAATGTTTTGAATCTTGGTTGTTTCCGTGGTGATGTTTCCATTGTCATCTCTGAGTTTATTAATTTGGGTGTGTTCTCTTCTTTTTCTGATAAGATTTGCTAAGAGTCTGACAAATTTATTAATTTTTTCGAAGAACCAATTCTTTGTTTTGTTGATTGTTTCTATAGTGTTTTTGGATTCTAATTCATTTAATTCTGATTTAATTTTAATTATTTCTTTCCGTCTACTGTATTGGGGTTTATCTTACTGCTCTTTTTCAAGGAGGTTTAGACGTGTCATTAAATTGTTGGTTTCAGATCTCTCCAATTTGTTGCTGTAGGAGCTCAGAGCTATAAACTTTCCCTGAGTACTGCCTTTGCTGTGTCCCGGAGGAGCTGGTAATTTGTTTGCTCATTTTTGTTGAATAGCATGAACATTTGAATTTTCTTTCTAATCTCTTCCATGACCCACTCGTGATTCAGCAGTGTGTTGTTCTGCCTCCATGTGTTACCGGACTTTGTTTGGTGGCTTTTGGAGTTGAGTTCTAATTTTATTCCCTTGTGGTCAGAGAGAATCCAAGGTATAACTTCAATGTTTCTGCATTTGGACAAGTTTGCTTTGTGGCCTAAAATGTGGTCTATTTTAGAAAGTGTTCCATGTGTTGCTGAGAAAAATGTGTATTCTGATGCTGCTGGGTGAAATATTCTGTAGATGTCTATTAAATCTTGTTGATCTATGCAGCTGTTTATATCTGCAGTTTCCCTGTTGAGTTTTTGCTGAGTTGATCTATCTAGTGGGGAGAGTGGTGTGTTAAAATCCCCAACAATTAATGTCTTTGGATCTATATGGGATTTGAGGGAAAGTAATGTTTCTTGGATAAATTTGGGTGCTCCATTGTTTGGCGAATAGATATTTAGAATTGTAATATCCTCATGAAGGAGAGATCCCTTAATTATTATGTAGCGACCTTGTTTATCTCTTCTTACGAATTTTAATTTGAAGTCTATTTTATCTGATATTAGGATTGCAACTCCCGCCTGTTTATGGGGCCGTTTGCTTGGTAGAGTTTGCTCCTGCCTTTAACATTGAAAATGTGTTTGTTTTTTTCGGGCAAGATGTGACTCCTGAAGGCAGCATATAGACGGATCTTGTTTTTTTAATCCAACTAGACAGTGTATGTCGCTTAATTGGAGTGTTAAGTCCATTAATGTTAAGAGATAGGACTGAGAGGTATTTGGGAGTTCCTGCCATGTTATCCACCTTCTTGGGGGTTGCGAAAACTGGGTTCTTCCTGTGGTTCTTGGATTCTCAGTTTGGGTGCAGTTTCTTGGTCTTTATTGTGGTCTTATTGTTTTTCTATGTGTAGGATATCTTTAAGAATCTTTTGTAGGGCTGGTTTGGTTGAGATGTATTGTTTCAATTTTTCTTTGCTATGGAAAGTTTTTATTTGATCTTCAGTTTTGAAGGAGAGTTTAGCTGGGTACAGTAATCTTGGTTGACAGTTGTTTGTTTTTAGGGCTTGGCATACGTCATTCCAGGCTCTTCCTGCTTTGATTGTCTCTGCTGAGAAATCTGAGGTGATTCTAATTGGTTTCCCTTTATTGGTGATTAACCTTTTGTCCTTGACAGCTTTAAGGATCTTCTCCTTGGTCTGAGTTGATCCTGTGTAGATTATTATGTGACGGTGGGATGTCCTGTTCTGATCTGGTCTGTTTGGAGTTCTAAAAGCTTCTGGTTTCTGAATAGGACTATCTTTTTGCATGTTTGGGAAGTTCTCTGCTAGGATCCTGTTAAATAAATTTCCTAGACCATTAACTTCTGTTTCTAGGTGCTCCTCTACACCCATTATCCTTATATTAGGCCTTCTGATGGTGTCTTCCAGGTGTTGGATAGATCTCTCATATTTCTTGTACTTGTTTTGGATGGTTGTATGTTCTTTCTCTATAATATCTAGGCTGTCTTCAATCCCCGAGATTCGATCTTCTGCATGGTCTAACCTGCTGTCAAGACTTTCTACTTTGTTTTTTATTTCTTTTCCTTCTAATTGGTCAGCTTTGATGGCTTCAAGTTCTTTGTTGAAGCTTTGTTTTAGATCTTGTATGAACTTCTTTCCTTCCTTAATTTGGTGTTCAGTGTTTGTTCTCAAATCACTTAGTTGATTGGTTATGGTTTCTTAGTACTCCCATTCCTTCTGTTGGGTTCCATTCAGCATTCCCTTTGTGGTCTCCCTGACTTCCTTCATCTCTTTGTTAATGGATCCCATGAATGCCTTTCGTGATCTTTGTGTATTCTCGTCCTGCTCTCTCAATTCTTGTATTACTCTTTGCTTAGCTTCCTCCCATTCATGTCATTCCTGTAGTTCTCTTTGAGTGTTCTCAGCCTGTTCACGCCATTCCTGCCTTTCTCTTTGAGTATTCTCAAGCTTCTCACACAAATCCTGTATCAGTTTTTGAGTAGCTTCCTCACGCTCATGATATTCCTGTAGAAACATTGGATTGCCTCCTCTCTCTCCCTCTCACGCAATTACAGAGTCCTTTGTAGGTTTTCAATCTTTTTCTGCATTGACCTATTGTTTGCCTCCTCTCTCTCCCTATCACACTCATACATAGTCTTTTGTAGGTCTTCAATCTTTTCCTGCATTGACCTTTTGTTTGCCTCCTCTCTCTCCCTATCACGCTCTAACAGAGTCCTTTGTATGTTTTCAATCTTTTCATTTATCATGTTTGCCAGCAGTGTTTGTAGAGCTATTTGTTAACTCTCCTCTGGATTAATCATTGTCTATCTGTCCCCTGATTATCATGAGTGGAAATGGAGATACCTGGACTTGCCATTTTTCTTATGGTTTTCCCCGCTTACTCTGCCTATTTGGGATGAAAATAACACCAGTTTTGTGCTAGAACACTAACTCAAGGCAAGCATCAACCAAAGTCTGAATTTGCACAATCAATAGTCTGCAGATACAATCTAGTTCAACAGATACTTCTATTCAACATCAGAGAACTATATATTAATGGGCTACGAGCCGCAAAGAAGAATTTGGTAAAGCAGAAATTATTAAGTTTAGGGAGAGATGTGGGTAAAAAATAGGAATAGAGTGATGTGGGAAGGTACAGGGAGAGTTAGCTTAACTAAGTCCTAGTCTCAAAGCAGGAAATAGGTTGGATAGGATGAAAGTAGAGAGAGAGAAACAAGAAGAAAGAGAAAGTAGAAAAAAAAGAGACCAGAAAAAATAGAAAAAAATTAATAATATGCAGATTCGAGAACAAACTATTCAAAGAACAAGACTATAATGAGAGAAGGGGAGGGATATAAAGGAGATGTGAAAAACTTAAAAATAAAAATGCTTAAAATATTATATAGGTATAAAGAGGTAGTACTGGTATTAAGGAATTAAAGTCTCAGAGGTATGAATTGAGTAATAAATTTGTAGATTAAGTGTGTACACAAAGTGGGATAGGGTCTACGGGTTTATCTGAGGATGTGCAGAACAACAATTAAGACCCATAAAAAAGAACAAAAGAGAGGAAAAGGTGAGAAGGATAAGGAAGAAAGAAAAAAAAAAGATCAGAAGTTCAGTCGAGCTAAGCACAAAACAAAAAGAAATTTTTTTTAAAAAAAAAGAAAGAAAAAGAAAGAAAAACGCACACACGCATGTATCCCTAAAATAAAGATTATAAGGGGAAAAATAGTTACTAGAAAACAATTTTTTCCAAAAAAGGTAAAAATTAAAAATTAAAAAACAGTTTTAGAAAAGAAAAAATTTTTTTTTGGTAAAAGGTATAAGAAAAATAAGAAAAAAAAAGTTCTTTGATTCTTTTGGGAGGGTTGGGAAAAATCCTGTATCTCCCTTGTGTGTGTAATCAGCCTCTGGTTGGAGTCTCTGGTCTGCTTGTGGTCCTGTGGCTTGGTTGGTTTTTTAAGTCAGTTTGTTTGGACAGGCAGAAAAATGCTCTGCTTTACCCAGGATTTTGCAATCCTCCTCCCAAGTTAATTCAATGGGAGGGTTCGTCTGCTTTGAGTATCACAAAAGAGGGAGATGGCTTTTTCCTCAAGTTTGGAGATGCTGTGATGAGGCTAGTTTCTGGGTAGAGTTGAGGCCTTTCAGCTAACAGTAGCTTTTCCCAGGGGCTAGTTTGTGCGAAACTCACAGAGACCAGCCTAGAGCCACTCTCAGGGTTTCTGTTTACTGATGTCAAGGCTGCTAAAGGGAGGGGCAGCCTCTGCTCTGATTACCCAGTGAAGAAAGCCACTCCTAGGGCTGGCACCCGAACTGGGTGACTTTTCCCTGGGTGGAGCTCAGTCTGGCAGGTCGCGCTGTTACGTTCTTGTGACCTGCTAAATGACTCCTTTAATTTCAAGGCCTGAGTTGGAGCTAGCAGCTCCACCGAGCCGAGCTTTGTAGGTATCCAAGATGGAGATCTCCAGTACTGGGGGTGGGGAGGGGTGGCCTTCCCTCCTCTGCTCCCTGAGAAGGAGTGAGGATGTCAGGCTTCTACTCATGCCAAGTCTTGGTTCCTGGGTCGTCTCTGGTCTGTGAACTGCAGGATGAAGATGTCTGCTCCTTGTCGGTTCTTGCTGGTGTTGAGTAGAATCCTCTCGCCTGCTGCATCTGGCTCTTTCGTCCCGGACTCTCTCTGTGTCAGGTATGGCAGTACTGCCACCGCCGCTGCCGCTGCCGCTGCCGCAGCAGCTGCTGGCAAGATCTCAGATCTGTCTCCTTGCCTGGATTTTCCCTCTCTGGCCTAACTCTCTGTCCTGTGATGGCACACTTGGTGTGATTCTTTGGCTTAGGACTATTCACTGGAACTCTAAAACTGCTTTCTATGCGAGAGCTTGTTTAGCCTCCCGCTTCTCCTCCGCCATCTTCCCGGAACCCCCCTGAAACACTTTTTTTTTTTTTTTTTTTTTTTAATTTAATTTAATTTTATTTGTGAACATACTGTACAGAGGAGTTACAGTTACATGGGCAGGATAATGTGGACATTTCTTACCAAGCATTGCAGCCTCCTCCTTTGTTTACCCTTCACATCCTTTCCCAGCCTCCCCCCTCCCCCACTAATCCCAATCCTTCTCCTTCCTCCCCCCCCAGACCCCCCCCCACACCAACGTTGTAAAGTTCGTTTTTGACATGACAACTTGTACTTCTCATTGTTGCAACAGGTCCACCTGTATCCTTAAACAACTGGTTTTTCCCCATCTCCTCCACAAGTTATACTGACATCAAATATAGTGAAAGCAAGGGTTATACTGTGGGGGAGGGACATACAAAGCAACAAAGAGATAATCTTATAAATGTGTTAGAAACACATGCATGAAAGAAAAAAACATTAAAATACACATCTAAGGGTTCATTTTCCTGACATCACATTATCTGACCTTTTCCGCTTGACTCATACATATACTAGATATTACAAACAAGGGAAACCATGGGACCTACGTTTCTTTGGGCCTGGCTTACTTCACTTAATATAATTTTTTCCAAGTTTTTCCATTTCCTAACAAATGGGGCAATGTCATTCTTTCTGATGGAGGCATAGAATTCCATTGTGTATATATACCACATTTTCTTGATCCATTCATCTACTGAGGGGCATCTGGGTTGGTTCCACATCTTAGCTATGGTAAATAATGCTGCAATAAACATAGTTGTGCTGGTAGCTTTAGTGTGGTCTTGTTTGTAAACATTAGGGTAAATGCCCAAAAGTAGGATTGCTGGGTCATAGGGGAGCTCTATGTGGAGTCTTTTGAGGAACCTCCATACTGCTTTCCAAAGTGGTTGAACAAGTTTACATTCCCACCAACAATGAAGTAAGGTTCCTTTCAGTCCACATCCCCTCCAGCATCTGTTGTTGTTAGAGTTCTTGATTTTTGCCGTTCTAACTGGAGTGAGGTGATATCTCAATGTTGTTTTGATTTGCATTTCTTTTATGGCTAGGGATGTTGAACATTTCTTCATGTGTCTATTGGCCATCCTTCTTTCTTCTTCAGAGAAGTTTCTCTTTAAGTCTTTCGCCCACTTATTTATTGGGCAGTTGTTTCTTTGAGGATTTGTTGTTGGGGGGTTTAATTTTTTGAGTTCCAGGTATATTTTAGATATGAGACCCTTGTCCGTTGTATGGCTAGTAAAGATCTTCTCCCAATCCGTGGGCTTTCTATTGATCTTGCTAGCTATGTCATTTGCCCTGCAGAAGCTCTGCAACTTTATGCAATCCCATTTGTCCAACCTCTCTTTGATTTGTTGTGTTTCCGGGTCTCTATTCAGAAAATTCCCTGAAACACTTTTTATGTTTTATGGTACCAACGTCTTTGAACTGTGGGCTTCACACTTACTAGGAAGGTGCTCTACCACTTGTGCCATTCCCTAGCCCTTTTTGCATTATCTTTTCAATAGAGTCAGCTGCTTTGTTTTTATCCCAGTTGGTCTGGGACTACTTCAATCCTCCTCAGGAATCACTAATCAGAGAACATTTAATTTTACATTAATGAGTATAAAATTTCCATCTTTAATAAGGGAAAATCACACGAAAACTTACTTTGGGGATATATTATTAATTTCAAAATACTATACCTTTTTATATGTACACAGAGAGAGAGAGAAAGAGAAGAGGGACCGACGCCCAAAGAGACACACAGAAAAACAGAGAGTACAAGATGATCTTTATAATTATTTTGCATCTGAACCATAACTCAAGAGAATTCTGAATTTCTTCCCTCAAAGTAATGGATCTAATTTATTCCCTAATATCCACATCTTTCAATCATCAGCTCCCCCCTCCTTGCCTTGGTCTTTTGTAGATGTAGACATGTTTAAGTTAATTTAGAATTGAAAAGATAGGAGAGCCTTTCCTTTATTCCCTTCCTTCCTCCATTCCCTCCACTTCCTTCCCTTAAGGGATATTGCAAAATTTAAAAGAAAAATAGTGCTTTTAAGGGCACAGTTGAATTATATGAAATGTTCAGCTAATTTTGTTTAATATATATATGTATTGTAAAAATGTTGTAAAGAGGGATTACAGTTACATGAGTAGGGTAAGGAGTACATTTCACAGTGAGCATTGTTACCTCCTCCTTTGTTTTCCTTCAACCATCACTTCCCTCCCCAATTCCCTAACTCCTCCCACCCCCCCACCCCGACATTGTAAAGTTCGTGTTCAACATAGTGTCCTTACATCTCATCATCACAATGGGTCAGCCTGCATCCACATTTAAGTGATCCCAAATATTCATTCCCCTCCCCAAATTGCAAAAAAGTACGTACAAGGTGTAAAACACCGGCATCAAATCCAGTGAAAACAGGAGTTATAACATGGGGAAGAACATACAAAAGAAACAGAAGAATCACATAGTACATTGTAAGCACATTAAAAACACTAGCAAGAAAGGAAAAAAAAAAGTGTCCCTGTCTTCGGGTACATTTTGCTTAACATTATCTCATGTGGTCATATGTACATAGCTCTGAACTTATCTGCTTGTCCTAGACATGTACTAGTCATTGCAAACAAGGGAAACCACGGGGTTTATGTTTCTTCAGGCCTGGCTTACTTCAGTTAATATAATTTTTTCCAAGTCTTTCCATTTTCTAACAAAAGAGGCAATGTCATTCTGTCATTCTTTCTGATGGAGTCATAGAATTCCACTATCTATCTATCTATCTATCTATCTATCTATCTATCTATCTATCTATCTATCTATCTATATGTCACATTTTTTTGATCCATTCATCTACTAAGGGGCATCGGGGTTGGGTCAATATCTTAGCTATGCTGAATAATGGGGCGATAAACATGGTCATGCTGGTAGCTTTGGTATGACCTTGCTTGTGATTGTTTGGGTAAATGCCCAAAAGTGGGATTGCTGAGTCATAAGGGAGCTCTATGTGTAGCCTTTTAAGGAACCTCCAAACTACTTTCCAGAGTGGTTGAACAAGTCTAAGCAAGTGGAAAAACCTCCCATGCTCCTGGATTGGGAGGATTAACATAGTGAAAATGGCAATACTACCAAAGGCTATCTACAAATTCAATGTGATACCTATCAACATTCCAACCTCATTCTTTTTTTGGGGGGGGGGGTCCGTTCATGGGGTCTGAACGCTGGGCCTGGGCATTGTCCGTAAGCTCTTCAGCTCGAGGCTAGAGCTCTACCACTTGGGCCACAGTTCCACTTCCGGCTTTTTTCTTTTTGGTTATGTGGGTGCTGAATCCAGGGCCTCATGCATGCAAGGCAAGCACTCCATCACTGAGCCACCTTCCCAGCCCTCCAACCTCATTCTTCAATGAAATAGAAGAAGCAATCCAAAAATTCATATGAAACAATAAAAGACCCCTGTATAACAAAAACAATCCTTAGTAGAAAGAACAACACTGGAGGAATATTAATTCCAAACTTCAAACTCTACTACAAACCATAGTAATCAAAACAGCTTGGTACTGACACAAGAACAGACCCGAGGACCAATGGAATAGGACTGAAGACCTAGAAATGAACTCACAGACCTATAGTCACCTAATCTTTGACAAGGGAGCTAAGGAATAGAATGGAAGAAAGACAGCCTTTTCAGCAAATGGTGCTGGCAAAATTGGTTAAACACTTGTAGAAAACTAAAGCTAGATCTGCATATATCACGCTCCACCAGAATCAACTCCAAATGGATCAAAGACTTCGAAATAAAAGTAGACACCCTGACAATATTACAGGAAAGAATAGGAGAAACTCCAGGGCTTCTTGGCACAGGCTGAGATTTTCTTAATAGAGATCCAGAAGCACAATAAATCAAAGAAAGATTGGACAAATGGGACTGCATGAAACTTCAGAGCTTCTGCAAGGCAAAGGACATACCTAGCAAAATGAAAAGAAAGCCCACAGACTGGGAGAAGATCTTCACTAGCCATACAATAGACAAGGGTCTCATATCTAAAATATACTTAGAACTCATAAAACGATATCCCTCAACAACAAATCCTCAAAGAAACAACTGCCCGATTAACAAATGGACTAAAGACTTAAAGAGAGACTTCTCTGAAGAGGAAATAAGAATGGCCAGTACACATGAAGAAATGCTCAACCTCTCTAGCCATAAAAGAAATGCAAATCAAGACAACGCTGAGATTCCACCTCACCCCAGCTAGAATGGCTATAGTCAAGAAATCTAATAACAACAGATGCTGGAGGGGATGTGGCCAAAATGGAACCCTACTGCATTGTTGGTGGGACTATAAACTTGTTCAACCACTTTGTGAAGCAGTATGGAGGTTCCCTCAAAAGACTTCACATAGAGCTCCCCTATGACCCAGCAATCCCACTTTTGGGCATTTGCTCAAAGGATCACAAATAAGGTCATACCAAGGCTGCCAGCACAACCATGTTTATCGCAGCATTATTTACCACAGTTAAGATACAGAACCAACCCAGAAACCCTTCAGTAGATGAATGAATGGATCAAGAAAATGTGATATATGTGCGGGGGGGGGGGGGGGAAGGGTTGGGACTGGGGGGGGGGGGGAGGGGGGAGGCTGGGAAGGGATGTGAAGGATAAACAAAGGAGGAGGCTGCAATGCTTTGTAAGAAATGTACCCATTATCCTGCCCATGTAATTGTAACCCCTCTGTACAGTATGTTCACAAATAAAATAAAATAAATTAAGAAAAAAGAAAATGTGATATATATATATAGGAATTCTATGCCTCCGTCAAAAAAAAAGGTATTACCTCTTTTGTTAGGAAATGGAAACCATATTAAGTAAAGTAAGCCAAGCCCAGAGAAATATAGCTCCCATCGTTTCCCTTGTTTCCAGTGACTAGTACATGTCTAGGACAAGCAGAGTAGGTCAAAGGCTATCTACATAGGACCATATGAGATAATGTTAAGCAAAATATACCCCAAGACAGGGATACAAGAGGTTTTTTTTCCCCCTCTTTCTTGCTACTGTCTTTAATGTACCTACAATACACTGTGTGATTCTTTTGTTTCTATTGTATGTTCTTCCCCCATGGTATAACCCCCTGTTTTCACCGGATTTGATGCTGGTCCTCTGCACCTTGTATATATATATTTGTAATTTGGGGAAGAGAAGGGATATTGCAGAACGCTTAAATGAGGATGCAGGCTGACCCATTGTGACGATGAGATGTACAGGACACTATATTGAAAATGAACTTTACAATATCGGGGTAGGTGGGGAGGGAGGAGTTGGGAAGTGGGGAGGGAAGTGATGGTAGGGGGAAAATAAAGGAGGAGGTAACAATGCTCGTTATGAAATGTACTCATTACCCTACTCATGTAACTGTAACCCCCTCTGTACAACATTTTTACAATAAAAATTAATAATAAAAAATAAGAAATAAATGAAACAACAAAGAAAAAATTGAGCCTCATTTTGCATGTGGTCTTTGTGTATTGTGGTGCTTTGTATTGTGGATTATGTGACTATCCCATGAATCTGGGCTCAAATCACTAGGGCTACTGGAAGAAAATTTCAAAATCTAGAGCAGCTAAGGCAACCATGCAGTTAAATTTGAGGGATTCACAACAGTAGCAACTGGGCATAAACTGAACAAAGAAAATAATTCTAGTGCTTTGCAAGCAAGAATGTGATGAAAAACCTACTTGTATCTTCCTAGATGAAGTAAGAAGACCACACATTAAAAGCTTACTAAACAATCAGCCATTTAAATAACAATGCCATTTTTAAGGCACTGTAGAAAATTCAAGTCCTTCATCTCCCAACAAGCATTGCTTCCATTCACAAATCATTGCCAAAATGAATTTCTAGTTCTTTTTGATATTTCAAATGGCTTAGGAGTAACATAAACAGTAATTCAAGTTGTTGAGAAAATTTAATTTACAATAAGCAAACAAATCAGGTTCAACTCTATAGCATAACCTTTAGGAAAACGGAATTAAGGAATATGGCATTTCCTTTGCAATTTAATATTAGACATTAGGGCAAAAATGCTAGGAACAGACTCTGCAAGAAGGAAACAGTAGTCTTTGATAAAATATATTAAAGATTAAGTACACGTAATTTTGCCTACATTTTCTATTATATGATAATATTTGTCTGCTAATCATAGAGACTCAAAAAAGACTTTTAAATGTGATATGAATAATGCATCAAGTCATGAATGAATGAAATCAGGGAGTATATGGCTCCTGAGCGGGTGGTTCTGTTAAATTATTCTCATTATTTTGAATGATCTGCTGTTTTTGTATGTGTGGAATTATGAATGTATTTTATATCTGGGCAGGAAAGTTTGATTATTAGATCATTGTCTGATAGCCAATGTCAGGAACCTAACCTGAGTCAGAGTGGTGTGTGTGTGTGTGTGTGTGTGTGTGTGTGTGTGTGTGTGTGTGTGTGTGTGTGTGTGTGTGTGTATGCATGTATGTATTTAGAAGGAAAAATCTTCTTTCCTTAAGGTTATTTACTTAATTGTAATAGGTATACTACATTAATGACAGCAGACAAAGAAAATTAACATTTTGTGCCATATGTTTATGGTCCATAGGATTCCATGAACGAACTAAAATTATGTTTAGGGTATGAGTTTTGTGGAAGGTCAGCTGAAAGTATAAAACACTTGGAATCTTGAGAAGGATATCAATGGCAATAATTTCAGTGTAGATCAATCTTAGACTACATTTGCAAGGATATGTAATTCTATATGAAAATGCAATATTTATTGATTTTTCCATAGCTACACTATTCTATAAATTTGTAGGAAAAGAAGTTAAATTATGGAAACAAAA
Organism: Dipodomys spectabilis; assembly: GCF_019054845.1. Classification (NCBI taxonomy): domain Eukaryota; kingdom Metazoa; phylum Chordata; class Mammalia; order Rodentia; family Heteromyidae; genus Dipodomys; species Dipodomys spectabilis. The sequence continues at coordinate 2,229,666 of NW_024871168.1, read as the reverse complement.
AAGTAATGTGATTATTAATTGCATACAGTTTTTCATTTTAGGCTCGTCAAGTAGAAATACCCTGTATTTCTACTGTATAGGAAGGAAAACCCTAAATATTATATTTTGTGCCATATTTCACATTGGGAAGATTTGTCTATATAAATAAGTTTAATTCTTTTTTTTTTTCTGCTGTCCTACTCATAACTCTGTTTCTCATAGTATTCTTCTAAGGACTTTTTCTTTATCCCAATTTGGGGCTTGAACATGCCTCATGCTCTCAGTTTGTTTGCTAACAGTAGTCAGTCTATCATTTGAACCATGCCTCCAGCCCAGAAATTTTTGTAGTTAATTGGAGGTAGAACCTCATGAACTCTCTTTCCTACCAGCCTGAAAATCATGATCCTCCAACTATCATCCTTCTTAATAACTAAGAATATAGAGATGAGCCATGGACCCCAAGAGTCAATGACTTTTAATGTTTTATACATTCTACATATTTTTACTTGTTAATTGTAATAACAAACTATCACAGATTGGGCGGCTTTAACACTATAAATATATTGCCTCTGTGTTTGTGGAACTAAAACTCCAAGATCAGAGTTGGCTTCTTCTGAGTCCTCTTTACTTGGCATATTCAAGGCCTTCTGCTCTTCTTGGAGGAGACTTCAAATTAAATGCTACCTTTGACATTCTGTTTCCAAATGCAGTCACTTTATAAGGCAATGGGTTTTTGATCTTTAGTATGATTTCAGTGGGATTGTATCTAACACATAACATGTTACTTAATGGATAAAAGAAAATCTCTAACAGGAAATTATTTGGTTTTGCCATGAAAGTTATGGTTATACTTTAAAAGAAATTAGCAAGAGAGATACATGTTGTAATAGAGCTTATAAAACTTGTATGAAGTCTTGACCTTAGACCTGTCAAATTCTTACCCTAGTAGGAAAGGTACACAATTAAATTCCTAGTGATACTGGGGGATTGAACCAAAGACCCTATACTTGTGAAACAGTAGCTCTACTACTTCTATACCTGCAGATCGTAATTGGATTGCCTTCAGAGGTAGTATCACTATGCCTGGGCCTGACTGGACAGCGATCCTCCTAACATTTTCATTGCAGGTAACAAAAGTATAAAACATTGCATTGAGCAATTGGTTAGAGTTTCTGAATCTTCTACTTTGTCTGGCCTTGCCTGGAACTGGAATTCTCTAATCTCTGTTTCCCAAGTAGCTAAGATTACAGGTTTGAGACACTTTATCCAGTAAAACTATATAATTTTAAAATATCTTGGTATTGCCTATGTGCTTAACACATATAGCTAACCTTAATATTCTCCCTCTCCTATTTTTTAGTACTCTGAGTTGAAAACATTGGATTTTTTTATATACACAGCTTTGTTTTGGATGGAACCCCAGAACAATAAAAAAAACTTCCAAAAGTTTATAAATTTATGTAAAAAATCATAGAAAAGAAGGCTTCAGGTTGGCAACAAAACACTGATCCTTTTAAGTTATAAATGCAATATATTTACAGTGTTATTCAGTGCTTTTTTAAATATGAGAAGAGAAGGAAGGCAAAAATGTAAAAGATGTCAGATATAAACCTACTAGGTTTCTGTAGAAGTTTTGTAGTTATTTCATGTCATTTTGTAGTCATTTCATGTTATCTTCCTTTCTTAAAACTTGCTTTAGTAAAACCCTCTGGGTGGATATTTTTGGGCTGGTTGGTAACCTTCTCCAGGAAATGAAGCTGATTTTAGAGGGCTGATGTGGTAAATAAAGGAATGATGAGAATGAGCACAGATATTGTCACAGAATGAGCCGATCAGGTTCAACTGCTGAACAGAAAAACAAAGCAAAGTTTCTATATATATGTATATGTATACTATACATATACATACATACATGAAAAAGTAAATCTCCAGTAGAATATAGAGAAACTTGGCTTGGCAGATATTATATATTGCACTGGTTGCAGGAAAGGTAGAGTAAAATATCAATATTTTATCATATATTTTGGCATAGATTTTGTAAAGGATAAAAATTCATCCTTCATTATATACTTTACAAATATCCTTAGTATGTTTTAAGGTTTTGATACTGTAGTAGGAGCACCTATACAATGCTAAGAATTGGAATTAGACAAAATATGCAACATGGCTAGGCACGGGTGGTTCAAGGATGTAATCTAAGCTAGTTAAGAGGCTGAGATATGAAGATCACAGTTCGAAGTCAGCCAGAGTAGAAAGTTCATTAGATTCTTATCTCCAATTAACCACCAAAAGTGCTGGAAGTGGAGTTCCAGTTCAAGTTGTAGAGCACTGGCCTTAAACAGAAAAGTTCATGGGCAACATCCAGGCCCTGAGTTCAAGCCATAGGATCAACAGAAACAAAAACAAAAACAAAAATACAACATGGAGTTAGATATTTTGTAATGAAACATTTTAATATACTCCATAGAGTTAGAAATATTGTATTAGCTTTATAACCATACCACAATAAGTGATATTGTCCATTTGTTAAGCAAAAGGCTTATTCTGGTTTGCACTTTTGAAGGTTTCAGTTCAGTTGGTTTTATTGATTTGGGGACCTGTGACAAGATAATATATCAAGGTGGGGAGTATGTCAAAGAGAAATTTTTTTAAATTTTTTTATTTTTTGGGTCCGGTCGTGGGGCCTGAACTCAGGGCCTGGGCGCTGGCCCTCAGCTCTTCAGCTCAAGGCTAGCGCTCTACCACTTGAGCCACAGCACCACTTCCGGCTTTTTTCTTTTTGCTTATGTGGTGCTGAGGAATCGAACCCAGGGCCTCAGGCAAGGCAAGTGCTCTACCACTGAGCCACCTTCCCAGCCCCAAGAGAAATGTTTTTGACATAGAATGTTATGTTGAATATGAACTTTCCAACTTCGGGGCGGGAGAGGGGAGGGAAGAGTTGGGGAAGTGGGAGGAAAGGGATGGTAGGGGAAATATAAAGGAGGGTGTAACAATGCTCAGTGGGAAATGGACTCATTACCTTGCTCATGTAACTGTAACCCCTCTGTACAGTATCTTTACAATAAAAATATATTTTAAAAAGAAGCTTAAGCAATGCTAACAGTGTTAGAAAGTGTCAAGGGTTTATTTTGCTTATCAACACTGCCCCCACATCTCTACATAAAGACTCCAGATGAGAGGTCGCTTCCGAGGTCAGGTACTGTTATTGCCAGTTAAAACCATGAGGAGATTTATTAGGTAACAACATGTATCCATGCGTGCTTCTGTGAATTTTGCCCTTCTCCAATATAAACACTGAGGAGATGTTTGAAGCCGTGTGTAAACATTGTCCTAATGAATGATAAATGATAAAAACCTGAAAAAATAAAAAAATAAAACAAGAAAGAAGATGAGAGTCTATGTTCTCATGGGTTTCAGTATGAAGAACTAAATATCCAGTAGAATATTCAGGTATTCTCCACAGTCTAGGAGGAAATGGAAAGTCGTTTTTTTTTTCCCATGGGGCATTCTAATTTCAAATTGCAACATCTTCACCAATGATAATGACTTGTCCAGGGGTGGAAGCAACTAGATATTTCTATAAATTCTAATCAGATCTAAGCAGACTAAATATTTTATGGATTTCCTATTAAAATATTTTCTTTCAGACTGGGTCTTCTTCTCATACCATGAAAGCCTGCCACAATTCCCAATCAAATCTCATTCAAGTTTCAAACATTAAAACTGCATGCAAACCCAAGTACATCCACCTCATTTAAGATGACCATGGTATATGAAAATTTTAACTCTTCCAATTATGTATGTTGTCACCAAGGAAACAACGTACAATATTTCTTTTAAAAATACCTAGATTGTAGAACATTTTAGCCAGAAAATTGAAGGAATTTACATTATGGAATTTAATTTAAATATGTAGTCACTTAAATGGATATTCTATATCCACAATTCAGAGCCCTTTTATTTTTTAATTTTTTTTCTTTCTTATTCCTGTTTCTTTTTTTTTTAAATATTTTTTATTGTGAAAATACTGTACAGAGGGGTTAAAATTACATGGGCAAGATAATGAGTACATTTCTTATCAAGCATTATAGCCTCCTCCTTTGTTTACCCTTCCCATCCCTTCCCAGCCTCCCCCCGCCCCCCCACCCAATCCTCTTCCCCCACCAAAGTTGGAAAGTTTGTTTTTGACATGACAACTTGTATTTCTCATTGTTGCAATGAGTCCACCTGTATCCTTTTTCAGAGCCCTTTTAAACAATGTAATTGCAAAGATTCATTATTACCATCTTCCATGAAGACAATATTTGCTGAAAACAAACCAGATGTGGTAAATAAATTAACATGTATGCCATGGTCAAATGCTGCTGTTCTAAAGCATGGAAGTGACAGAGCAATTAATGTCTGTGAACAGCTGGTTCACAGTATGGAAAGTGATTACTTTGCACCATAAATGGACGAATCCACAGATGTTTCAAGTTGTGCTCTTATGTTAGCATTTGTGAGATACATTTTGGAAAGCACCAAAATCATGCTGTTTTGTAAAACTTTGCTGGCTGACACATCAGGGAATAGAACTTTTTGAAATGTTTCAAATGCGAAGACAGATGTTAGGGTGGGTAAGATGTGGTATGCAGTTTTGAATACAGACTGAAGCAAACGATAGAATGGAAAAAAATATTTTTTCTTACCAAATGCTTTCTGGGTATATTGTGCTATCCACTATAATGATGTAAATGATCATTTCTTTGAAAAATTAAAGGAAAACACTCTCATCTGTTGAAATTCTTTTTAAAGTGAATCTTAAATGATAAGTATGGATAAATTAAAAGGGGTTAATAAAATATTATCAAGTATTACTTTACTTTTTGATTAAATGTTAAAACTGAAACTGACAGACTATTCACTAAGATTTACAGGGTAAGTTTCCTGGAATATATTTTCCTTTTGTAACTCATTTTTTGGGGGGTAATATAAAGTTTTTTTTTTTTCAGAAAGGCAACCTGGTCTTAACAATTACCCACAAAATTTATACTGTCATAGAATCAGAGAGGTTTTTGTTCAATTAAATTAAGGCTTATTTTATGCCCACACAAAATATAAACACCAACCAGATTTTTCACTGAACAACCACTTATTAAAAACCATAAAATAATAAAGTAAAAATCCAAGTCAATTTTAAGAAAGCAAGCTTATTGAAATGTCTGGCTTTTCCAATAAACAATCTTATTTTTCAGCATTAGTTTGTAACTATGAGTTATTTTTGAGATGTTATGAGTTATTTTTGAGATGTAACTTTGTGAATTTTTAATAGAATCAAATATAATTTTTATTATTAGTACCTCACAAAAATCCACTGTAATTGACTTTCCATTAAGATGGAAGTAAAGATCTTCATATTACTGTGAAGTGAAAATAGTTTGGACCACTCATATAAATTAGTAGATGTTATTTTAGCATCATAAATTCATACCTTTGATTTTAAATTAAGGAAAGAAGATTTTAGAGGTAAAATCAAATACGAATGTATACTGGGTTCCAATTAAACAAAATAACATGAGTTCATATGGACAAAAATATTTTCTTTCCACTAAAGACTTTGAGTAATACCATTGGAAATAGTGAGGCAAGATGAGGCAGAATTCAAATCATGTCAAACATTGTCTCTGTTAATCTGCTACTTCCTCCACTAAGACCTGCCCCTTCCCAATTGTCATTAAATTTCAAGTGTCTCTCTTAGAATTCTATTTGGAAAAGTTCTAAATCACAGATTCTTTTTGTATTTTCTGTTATATGAAGCAAAATATAGACACAATTGCAATAAAATGCACTCACATGTTGAAGTCACCACAGCTGGAAAAACATCCAACAAAATAAAACTCCCCCAGGAACAAAAACATATTTTGCCATTTTTTTTAAAGTACAAAACTCTCAAATATATGTTAACTTGAGTAGAGTCATAAGGATAACTGCCTCTCAGAAATAAGGTTATGTTAATTTGTAATTAAATTCTTCTGGATGAACCTAATATAGCAAATCCATGGAATGGATCAAGTTGTTTAACACAAATTTAACGTATGTGGATTTAGAGCTACACATATTTAAAATGATGCACTATCAAATCATAAAAATCATGACATACTTAAAAAATTCAGAAAGGCAATGAATAAGTCCAATGATATACATATTGAGAACTAAATACTACTTACTTAAAAGAACAAAATATGCAAATAATAGAATCTGAGCACTGTAGATGAGTGTACATAATTTAAAACTACTCCAAACTACACTGTTTATAGAAGACTGAGTGTGGGTTATCTAAAGGAAAACATCAGCATATTATATGAATGTAATTAAAAATTTCATGAGAATAGAGAATAGAGGTAGTTTCAGGAAAATAATATTTTTAAACTGTTTCCGAATCTTGCTTTTTTTTTTTTGTCTTATCATTTTTTTTATTGTAAAGATACTATACAGAGGGTTACAGTTACATGAGTGAGGTAATGAGTACACTTCCTCTTGAACATTGTTACCCCCTCCGTTGCTTTCCCCCTACCATCCCCTCCCTCCCTCCCTCCCTTCCCCGAGGTTCTGTTTTTTTTTTATTGTGATTAAGTGATTACATAATTTCCGGAGATTCACAGTATTGTGGAATAATGATGCTCATTTAAAGTCACAAGTTCATTCTAACTTTCCTGGAGCAAATTGTCTATCACAGTCTGTAACATATAACGGTGTTCACATGTTATATACCATATATGTGATCAGCAGCATGGGGATATTTAGTAGTGGTTCAACCAGATGAGTGGGAGTTCTTTGTTTCTTAAGTCCTGTTAGTTTTGTCCTATCACCTAACATTTTGGATTTAGCATCCACTTATCAGGGAGACCATGTACCATTTATCTCTTCGTTCTTGGCTTACCTCGCTCAATATGATTCCTTCTAGCTCCATCCATTTCCCTGCAAATGCCATTATTTTGTCATTTCTAATGGCTGCATAATATTCCATTGTGTATAGATACCACAATTTTTGGATCCATTCATCTGTGGTGGGGCATCTGGGTTGTTTCCATATCCTAGCTATTATGAACAGTGCTGCGATAAACATGGAGGTGCACGTGTCCTTGTATATTGGTTCCTGTTGTTCAGGGTAGATGCCTAGAAGTGGTATGACTGGGTCGTAAGGGAGGTCAATCTTTAGCTTTCTAAGGACTCTCCAGACTGCTTTCCAAAGTGGTTGTATAAGTGTACATTCCCACCAGCAGTGTAATAGGGTTCCTTTTTCTCCACATCCCCTCCAGCATTTGTCGTTGGCTGATTTGTGGATGTGGGACATTCTGACTGGGGTAAGGTGGTATCTCAGGGTTGTCTTTATTTGCATTTCCTTCACCACCAGGGATGATGAACATTTCCTCATGTGTTTCTTTGCCATTTTTATTTCTTCATCTGAGAAGTCCCTCTTTAGTTCCTTTGCCCATTTAGTAATTGGTTTGTTAGGTTTGGGAGGGATTAGTTTCTTGAGTCCCTGTATATACAGGATGTTAACCCCTTGTCTGATATATTGCTGGTAAATATTTTTTCCCAATTAGTTGGTTGTCTTTCTAGCTTAGTTGAGATAGATTTAGTTGTGCAGAAGCTTTTTATTTTAAGGTAATCCCATTTGTCGAGTCTCTCTCCAACTTGTTGTGACCCTGGGACTCTATTCAGGAAGTTCTTTCCTGTGCCTATTAGTTCAAGTGTCTCTCTTACTCTGTCCTGCAGTAGTTTCAGAGATTCAGGTTTAATGTTAAGGTCTTTAATCCATTTTGAGTTGAGTTGATGTTGGATGTTTCGTTTTCTGCATGTGGCTGCCCAGTTTTCCCAGCACCAGCGGTTGAAGAGGCTGTGTTTCTTCCATTGTATGTCTTTGGCTCCTTTGTCGAATATCAGCTGGCTGTAGGCCTGTGGATTTATTTCTGGATCTTCTATTCTGTTCCTTTGGTCTTCGGGTCTGTTTTTGTGCCAGTACCATGCTGTCTTTGTTATTATAGCTCTGTAGTAGAGTTTGAAGTTCGGCATGGATAGCCCTCCCCTATTGTCTTTATTCCCTAGAATAGTTTTGGCTATTCTAGGTCTTTTGTTGTTCCATATGAATTTTTGGACTGTTTTCTGTATTTCAGTGATGTACATCATTGGGATTTTAATAGGAATTGCATTGAATTTGTATATTAGTTTTGGAAGTATTACCATCTTCACTATATTAAGTCGGCCTATCCAGGAGAGTGGGAGGTCTTTCCACTTCCTATTGTCTTCTGCAATTTCTTTCTTTAACTTTTTATAGTTCTCATTAAATAGATCTTTTACATCTTTGGTTAGGTTAATTCCTAAATATTTTATTTTTGGAGCGGTTATTGTGAATGGGGTTGCTCCCTTTATTTCCCTCTCTTCCTGTACATTGTCAGTGTACAAGAAGGCAACTGATTTTTGTGGGTTTATTTTGTATCCTGCTACTTTGCTGAAGTGATTTATGATTTCTAAGAGTTTGGGGATGGAGTTTTTGGGATCGTGAAGGTATAGTATCATGTCGTCAGCAAAAAGGGATAGTTTAACTTCTTCTTTCCCTATGTGGATCCCTTTAATGTCTTTTTCTTGCCTTATTGCCCTGGCTAAGGGTTCCAGGACTATATTGAAGAGGAGTGGAGACAGTGGGCATCCTTGCCTTGTTCCTGATTTTAGGAGAATTGGTTGTAGCTTTTCCCCATTAAGTATAATATTGGCTATTGGTCTGTCATAAATGGCTTTTATTGTTTTTAGAAATGTTCCTTCTATTCCTATTTTCTCCAGAGCTTTTAGCATGAATAAATGTTGAATTTTATCAAAGGCCTTTTCTGCATCTGTGGCGATAATCATGTGATTCTTGACCTTGGCTCTGTTGATGTGTTTGATTACATTTATTGACTTACTTATGTTAAACCATCCCTGTGTCTCTGGGATGAAGCCTACCTGGTCATAGTGTATAATTTTTTTTGTGTGTGTTTCTGGATTCTGTTAGCTAGAATCTTGTTAAGGATCTTTGCATCTGTGTTTATCAAGGAAATTGACCTGTAATTCTCCTTTTTGGTTGGGTCTTTGCCTGGTTTGGGGATGAGTGTGATATTGGCTTCGTAGAATGAGTTTGGGATAGCTCCCTCCTTCTCTGTTTCTCTGAAGAGCTTGAGGAGTATGGGTATTAGTTCTTGTTTAAAGGTCTTATAGAATTCTGCTGTGAATCCATCTGGTCCTGGGCTTTTTTTTGCTGGAAGACTTTTGATAGCTTCCTGTATCTCGTTGTAGGATATTGGCTTATTTAATTGATTTACTTCTTCTTTGCTCAGTTTGGGCAACTTTTATTTCTCTAAAAATACATCCATTTCTGCCAGGTTTTCTTCCTATAGAGAGTATAACTTTTGAATATAGTCCATTAGGATTGTTTGGATATCTTGGGTATGTGTTGTGATTTTTCCCATGGCATCCCTAATCCTGTTAATATGGGTTTCCTCTCTTCTTTTTTTTTTTAATTAATCTTGCCAACGGTCCATCAATTTTATTTATTTTTTCAAAGAACCAGCTTTTTGTTTGGTTAATTTTGGGTATAATTTTCTTATTTTCTAATTGGTTAATCTCTGCTCTTAATTTGGTTATCTGGCTCCGTTTAGTAACTTTAGGTTCCATTTTTTCTTGCTTTTCTAGCTGTTTTAATTATGACATGAGATTATTTACTTGGTCTGTCTTCATTTTCTTGATGTGGGCACTGAGGGCAATAAATTTGCCCCTCAGGACTGCTTTTGCTGTGTCCCACAAGTTTCTTTGTGAGGTGTTTTCATTTTCATTGAGTTGTAGGAAATGTTTTATTTTTTCTTTGATCTCTTCCGTTACCCAGGCATTGCTAAGAAGTGTGCTGTTCAATTTCCATATATTAGAAAAATTTCTCCGGTATGCTTTGTTATTGAGAACTAGCTGGATTCCACTGTGGTCAGATAGGATACAGGGGACTATGTCGATCCCTTTGTATTTGCTTAAGTTCCTTGCATGAACTATGATATGGTCTATTTTGGAGAAAGTTCCATGAGCTGCTGAGAAGAATGTGTATTGTGTTGTTTTAGGGTGAAATAATCGGTAGATGTCAGTTAATTCCACTTGAAGTATGGCCTCACTTAATTCGGTAACTTCTTTGCCAATCCTCTGGTTGGTAGACCTGTCCTTTGGTGAGAGTGGTGTGTTAAAGTCTCCTAGTATTGTCGTATTGGGATCTATTTTATTCTGTAAGTTTGAGAGTGTTTGTTTAACATATCTGGGTGCACCAATATTTGGGGCATATAAGTTGATGATGGTAATATTCTCCTCTTGGATTGTTCCCTTTATTAATATGTAGTGTCCGTCCTTGTCTTTCTGTACTGATTTTAATGAAAAGTTTATTTTGTCAGATACTAGCATAGCTATACCTGCTTTCTTACTGGGGGCATTTGATTGGTAGATCCTCTTCCAACCCTTTACTCTGAGTTTGTTTGTATGTTGGGCTGAGAGGTGGGTCTCCTGAAGGCAACAGATGGATGGGTCATGTTTTTTGATCCAATCTGTAGTTCTTTTTCTTTTGATTGGTGAATTAAGCCCATTAATATTAAGAGACAGTATAGAGAGATGCATTGTGGTCCCAGTCATTCCCTGTTTTCCTGTTTTTCTTCTTTCCTTTCCTCCTGTGCTTGCTCAGTCAGACTTTGATTAATGCCTGTCTGGGTGCAGGTCCCAGTTCCTGGTTGCTTTCTTCAGATTGTGTTCTCCCTCTTAGTATTCTTTGTAATGCTGGCTTAATTTTTATGGATTCATTTATTTTTTGAGGTGGGGAAAATTTTCACCGATTATCTTGTCGAATAGGTGTTGCATTCCCTTGCATTGATATTCCTCACCTTTGTCCACTCCATTTATATGAAGGTTAAATTTCTTGGCATTATCTGCTTGCTCTTGAATTTCCCTTTGGCTTAATTTGAGTGATTTTTCCATATCTGTCACTTTTTGGTCCAGTTGGTGTATTCTGTCTTCTGTATCTGACACTCTACATTCCATTTCGTTCACTCTGTTGACCGTGGCTTCTATTGTGGTTTGCATGGAGGACATGGACTCCTTTATGGATTCGATGTTGGTTCTCAAAGTACTGATCTCACCTCTTAATGAGGTATGTACTGCCTCTAATTTGGCATTTTTCTCATTTCTTACTGAGGTTTCTGCTGCCTCTAGTTTTGCATGCATGTCCTGTTTGATATCCTGTATCTCTTTTGATAGTTCATCCTTGTGCTCTTTCAATTTCTGGTCTATTTCTCGCTTTATTTCTTGAGTCACTGACTCCAGCATCCCTTGGATGTAGCTTTTTTTTTCCTTTCCTGCTTTGCTCCCACTGGGGCTCTACCCTGCGTGGCTGCTGGCTATTGAGGATAGCTTGCTATCCTGGGTGTTGATAAACCTTGTAATTTTTCTCTGTGATTTTTGCCTGGGGGTTCGGGGATTATTGGAGACTAATCTGCAATTTTGTTTTGGTGTGTCTGTCTTTGCTTGGTTGCTGACTTTGTATTGGTAGAGAGAGTCTGTGCCTGATCTGGGTTCTGTTGGGGGCCTACCTCCAGCTGCTGGTCTGACCTACATAGGATTCTCGGCTCTCTGCTGTAGATCGCTGGCAATTCCCGCCTTTGGAAGGGTTGAGCAGCCTAGACTGCTCGTGTTTACTCCTATGGGTGCTCTTGGCAAGATTGGATGTTCTGGATGCACTCTCCCAGATGCTGGAGTCTGCTATGGGCTCCTGATTTTTTTTTTTTTGGCTGGTTGTGGGCTTGAACTCTGTGTTTGGGTGTTGTCCCTCAGCTCTTCAGCTCAAGGCTGACACCCTACCATTTGAGCCATAGCACCACTTCTGACCCTTTCTGCTTATGCGATGCTGAGGAATCAGATCCAGGGCCTCATGCACCCAAGACTAGCACTCCACTGCTGAGCCACCTTACCAGCCTGAGCTCCTGCCTACTATCAGGTGCTGGCAGCCTGTGCTGCCCAATTCCCAGCCTAGAGTATGTGGGTTGGGTTATGGTGGGGTTTGGGCTTCTCTTGTCCTGAGTCTCCAGGTCTTTTGTTGTCACAGGCATGCTTCCCAGGGTTTTTTTCCTTGTTTGTCTCCCCTCTGTTGAGGCATATGCTCAGCTTTTGACTTCAGTTGGGAGGAGTTGGTTGTGTTGTTTAGGCTCTGGATCCCCAGGCCTGGTCCCGCCCCCCCCCCCCCCCCCCCCCCCCCCCCGGCACGCTGGTTGGGCCTGTGCTGCTGTGTATACCACCTAGGTTATGCAGCCTGGGGTGCACAGTTAAAATTTCTTCTACTGTTGGTTGTTTTGACCCAGGGGCACTGTTCCTGGCTTGGGCGTTTAAGCTCCCTTCCAGGGGCACTCTTGCTCTAGCTTGGCCAGCAGAGTGTGCTCCATGGGCTGGTGGAGCTCTCAAACAGTTCCCAGGTTTAGTGGGTCCTGTGGTCCGGGTGTTGGGGTAGGGAGTCTGGGTCAGGGTCTGGGGATTCCCTCCAGCTCTGATCTCCCTTGAGTGATACACTGTCCCCTGTGGGGTACTCGCCCTTGAGCTAGTTGTTTCTGTGTGGTGTAGGTCATGAGTTGCTGTGGCAATCTGAGTTCAGTTGGCGTGGTTGTGGGCTGGGCAGGGCGGTGGTCCCTCTGTGTGATTCTCTTCTGTCTCTGCCTCTGTCAACTCTGTCGGGTCCACAGTGTCCATGCCGCGGGCGAGGGGTGAGGGCTGGGCCTCCATACAGGTTCTGAGTGCTGGGGTTTGCACTCTCCAGATTAGCACCAGTTCCTTGTAGGTCTTTTGCTTTGGTGTTCTGTGGGTGTCCCGTGTAGCTCTGGGGCTCCCGTCATGGGGCCGAGTTCTGGGCTCGGAGGCTTCTCCATTTATCGCAATTTGTGGGTCTGACACCGGTACCTCAGGCCACCTCTGCGTGGGTTATCTGCAGACTGCTCCCTGTGTCTCTGGGATTCCGGCAACCCCGCCGGGACAGCTGGTGGCAGCTTGATGCGTTGCTGGTGCCGGGTGGCTTTGGCAGGATGGAGCCTCTCTGCTCAAATGGAGAGTGAGGGGTGGGCGTGGACTCTTCGTGGAGACTCCTGCCTGGTAGGTTTCTCTGTTCGTGGCGATCAGCGGGTCTGCAAACTGGTATCTCAGGAGGCTTCTGCGCGGGTGATCTGCAGGCAGCACCCTGTGTCTCTGGGACTCCGGTAGCCCCCGCTGGGCCGGCTGGCCGGTGCTTGGCGCAATGCCGCGGGGTCAGTAAAAGTTGGGGGAGGGGTCTTCACTCTTCTCTGTTCTGAAATTCTTCTTTTCCTCTCTTTCTTTTTTGTTATTTTCCACCTCCTGTTTTTCTCTGAGTGTTCCTCTTTTTGTTAATGTCGGTCTCTTGGGGAGATTAAGCATTGGAACTCAAACTCTCTTTTTGGTTGGGGAGAGCTGTGGTGTTTCCCTACTGCCCCATTGCTATCTTGGTCCCCCCTCTCTATATGGAGTCTTATGAGGAACTTCCATACTGCTTTTCAGAGTGGTTGAACAAGCTTACCCGCCCACCAACAATGCAGTAGGGTTCCCTTTAGGCCACATACCCTCCAGCATCTCTTGTTATTAGATTTCATGATTATAGCCATTCTAACTGGGGTGAGGTGGAATCTCAATGTTGTTTTGTTTTGAATTTCTTTTATGATTAGAGAAGTTGATCATTTCTTCAGGTGTATTGGTCATTCTCATTTCCTCTTCAGGAAAGTTTCTCTTTAAGTCATTAGCTCACTTATCAATTGGGCAGTTGTTTCTTTGAGAATTTGTTGGGGAATTTAAATTTTTGAGTTCCAGGTGTATTTCAGATATGAAGCCCTTGTCTGTTGTATGGCTAGTGAAGGTCTTCTCCCAATCTGTGGGTTTCCTATTGATCTTGCTAGCTATGTCCTTTGCCATGCAGAAGCTCTGCTATTTCATGCAATCCCATTTGTCCAACCTTTCTTTGATTTGTTGTGTTTCCGGATTTCTATTAAGAAAATTTCGGCCTGTGCCAAGGAGCCCTAGAGTTTCTCCTATTCCATCCTGTAATATTTTCAGGGTGTCTGCTTTGACTTTGAGGCCTTTGACCCATTTCGAGTTGATTCTGGTGCAGGGTGATATATAAGGATCTAGCTTTAGTTTTCTACAGGTATTTAACCAATTCTGCCAGCACCATTTACTGGAGAGGCTGTCTTTCTTCCATTCTATATTTTAGCTCCCTTATCGAAGATTAGGTGACTATAGGTCTGTGGTTTCATTTCTGTGTCTTCAGTTCTATTCCATTGGTCCTCAGGTCTGTTCTTGTGCCAGTACCAAGCTGTTTTGATTACTATGGCTTTGTAGTAGAGTTTGAAATTTGGTATTGATATTCCTCCAACAGTGTTCTTTCTGTTGAGGATCGTTTTTGCTATTCGGGGTCTTTTATTGTTCCATATGAAGTTTTCAATTACTTCTTCTATTTCATTGAAGAACAAGGTAGGGATACTCATAGCTATCACACTGAATTTGTAGATAACCTTTGGCAGCATTGCAGTTTTTATGATGTTAATCCAAGAGAAGGGAATTTTTTCTACTTGCTTAATTCTGCTTTAATTTCCTTTTTCAGACTTTTAATGTTTCCATCACAGAGGTCTTTCCCAACTTCAGTTAACTCCTAGGTATTTAATTTTAATTTAATTTTATTTATCCAGTGGGGATAGTGGTCTGTTTAAGTCCCCAATGATTAATGTCTTTGGATCTATGTGAGATTTTTGGGAATGATGTGTTTCTTGGATTTATTTGGTGAATAGATATTTTGATTTGTAATATCCTCCCTAAGGAGAGATCCTGTAATCTATATGTAATGACCCTTCTCACTAATTTTAATGTGAAGTCTATTTTATCTGATATTAGAATTGCAATTCCCGCATATTTATTGGGGCCATTTGCTTGGTAGATTTTATTCCAGCCTTTCACTTTCAAAATATGTTTGTTTTTGTGGGCAAGGTTTGTTTCTTGAAAGCAGCAGATAGAAGGATCTTGCTTTTTGATACAAGTATACAATCTATGTTGCTTAATTGGAGAATTAAGTCCATTAATATTGAGATTTAGGACTGAGAGGTTTTTGTTTGTTCCTGCCATGTTATCCACCTTTTTGGGGCTGTGCCCATTGGGTTCTTCCTATGAGTCTTGGATTTTCTGTTTGGGGGTTGTTTCTTGGCCATTATTGTGCTCTTGTTTGTTTTCTATATGTAGGACATCTTTAAGTGTCTTTTCTATGGCTGGTTTGGTGGAGATATATTGTTTTAATGTTTCTTTGTTGTGGAAAGTTTTTATTTGTCCCTCCATTATGAAAGAGAGTTTAGCTGGGTACAATATTTTTGGCTGATAATTGTTTGTCTTTAGGACATAACATACATCATTCCTGGCTCTTCTTGCTTTCATGGTCTGCTGAGAAATCTGAAGTTATTCTGATTGGTTTTCCTTTATAAGTGATTGATCTTTTCTCCCTGACAGCCTTAAGTATCCTTTCCTTCTTCTGAATTTATCCTGTGTGGATTATAATGTGACAGTGGAATCAGCTGTTCAGGTTTGGCCTATTTGGGGTTAGAACCCCAAATAGGTTATTGTATCAGAACAGACCTATCTTTTTGCATGTTTGGGAAGTTCTCTGCTAGGATCCTGTTAAATGAATTACCTAAACCTTTAAGTTCTCTCTCTAGCCTTCCTCTACACCTATTAGCCTTAAATTAGACATTCTGATGGTGTCTTCTATATATTGAATACATCTGTCATATTTCTTTGATTTGTCTTGAACACTTGTCTGTTCTTTCTCTATGATGTCTAAGCTGACCTCAGTCCCATAGATTTGATTTTCTGCATGGACTAACCTACTGTCAAGACTTTATTCTTTTTTTATTTCCTTTCCTTCTATTGGTCAGATTTGATGGCTTCAAATTCTTTGTTGGAGCTTTGTTTTGGATCTTGTATGGACCTCTTTACCTCCTTAATTTGGTTTTCAGTGTTCATTCTCTAGTTCCTCAGTTGATTGGTTATAGTTTCATTAGACTCCCTTTCCTTCTGTTGGACTTCATTCATCATTCCCTTTGTGGACTCCATGGATTCCTCCAGCTTTCTGTTTGTGGATTCCATGATTGCCTATATTAATCTTTGTTTATTCTTACACTTCTGAAAAAATCTTCTATTAATCTTTGATTAGCCTTGTCACGCTCACAAAATTCCTGTACTAATCTTGGTTAGCTTCATCACACTCATGCATTTTCCTATCATGCTCACACAGAGCCTTTTGCTGGCTTTTAATCTTTTCATTCAGCATGTTTACTAATAGTGTTTGTAGAGCATTTTGGTATCTCTCCTCTGGATTATTCATTAACTGGTCTGTTGCTTGATTATCATGAGCAGAAGTTGAGATACCTGGACCTGCCTTTTTGCTTGCATTTCTATGGCTTGTTCTGCCCATTTGGGTATGACAGCAAAACCAATTCTGCTCCAGAACACTATTTTAAGGCATGCATCAACCCAGAGACCTGTAGTCATACAGATTGTTTGATGCAGTCAAAATGATTACAGATACAATCTAGTTCAATAACATACAACTAGGGATCAATGCCAGTCCAATTCTATAGAAAGAAGGACAAAATCATAATTCAAAAATACGAACTCCAGGAAATGGGTACTTGAAAAGATGTGTTGGGTAATTGGGTGAGAGAGAGGTGGTTAAACAAATGAAGAGAAGTGGGGGGAAATGTAATGCAAACTCAATGTGTCACCTATAAGTTTTTAAAAAGTGAGGAAACAGGTGGATTGTGAAGTGTTGGTGAGAATATTAAAAGGGGTGACATTGATTAAGACGCATTGTACTCAGAAATTGATTTGTTGAATGGAAACTCCTGTGTAGAACTACATAAAAATTATAAAAATAAGTTAATAAAATTCACTGCAGCTCAACTGAAGAGTATGCATCAAAGTGCATTATAATCAAAGTGATCCATGTATCATGAATAAAGTAATTTACTCCTGCATACACCTTCATAAATTTACCATCTTCTACACATTCAAATTTTGGCGTATCACCACATGGTATTATAAAACTATACTATTCAGGTAGAGTTATACAGAACATGTTTTCTCACAAGTGTATTTCTGCATTGAATGGTTTTCCTATTTTTATGCATTGAAACAATCAAATGTCCTGTCACTAGCACAATGAACATACAACACTATACATAGTGAGAATTTTTTTTTTTTTTTGCTCATGGTTTCAGACTATCCTAGTGGGGCGGACATTGTGAAGCAGAGCAGCTCACACAATAGAAACCAGTAAAAAAAGAGGAGGAAGAAGAGGGAGAAGAAGAGTGAGAGAGAGAGAAAAAGGGAAAGAAGAGGGCAGAGCAGGAGGGTGAGAGGGAAAGAAAGGGGGAAGGATTGGTAGTTTTCTTCAATTTGGGGTCTACTTTTTTCCCCTCTTTTAATCAATCTATAAAAAGTAATATCAAATTATATTATACCCATCCAATCTGGTTTCTTTTCTTAGAATGTTTTGGAGAAAGTAGTTGACTTTAAACCAATGAGGTACTCTATGCTGCATTTTTGTTTAGTTTATATCCAGAAAAGCTAAATTCTTACCTTAACAATTTCCTTAGGCTACATACTCAGGGTTTAATCTCTGATGGGTCACAGATAAAGATATAAATATATATTTTTTTAACAGTGGCTCAATTTAGGCTGAGGAATCTAGGTACAACTATACTCATGCAGATAGGCCTCATTAGTCATGGCCATGATATCAGAATGTAAGCCAATGTTTACTGATACCATGCTTTTGAGCTTTTTTTTTGTATTACAGTGGTTATTAGCATTTGCTTTGTAACTAATATCATTTAGGTTAGGAGCTGAAGTGAAATATTACACTCAGAACAAAATTTAAGGAGGCATCCAAATTAGTTATGAATATATACATACATACTTTAATGCAATATTTTAAAAATGCAAGCTAAAGGAAATAATTTATAAAAAAATCAACATTTACAATAAATATAGAATCAGTATGACTGATTTTTCTTTTTTTTGTTTTTCAATACGGGTTGCGTGATGAATTTTCTGATTATATATTTGAGTTATGTCTTGATATTTAGTTGGAGAAGTTATGTTCTTTCATATATTCATTTGTCAGATCAAGGAGGAAATGACTTCCATGCCAAAGTCAACATCCATATTAATGTACTACTAGTTGTAAACTCTATACACAGGTAAAGGAGGACATACACATTTGTCTAGAACTGGGTTTCCTTATAAAAACCAACAACCCTTCTGGATCTGGAATTTAAATTCCTCCTCCTCCTACTCCTTTTTCCTCTTTCTTCTCTTCCTTCTCTTTCTCCTCTTCCTCTTCTTCTTTCCTATTCTTCTTCCTTCATCTTTCTTCTTCATGTTTGCAAAGAAAATTTTAGTGTCTATATTTCTATTTATTTATTTATTTATTTTCGGTTGTGGCACCTGAACTCTGGGCCTGGGTGCTGTCCCTCAGCTCTTCAGTTCAAGGTTAATGCTCTATCACTTGAGCCATAGTTCTACTTCCGGTTTTTCTGCTTATGTGGTGCTGAGGAATACAACCTAGGGCCTCATGCATGTGAGGCAAGAACTCTACCACTGAGCCACTTTCCCAGGCCCTATACTTTTTATTTTATAATCTTGTTTTGTAAGACAACTGGGCAGAATTTTATTGAGTAAGCACATTGAGTAAGTAAACAAGTGGGCAAGGTGACAAAAAGCAGACAATAGACAAGCAGAAAGTCAAAGGTGGACTCTAACAGAATATGGGTACTCTCAAAAGGAGGGGCACCGGGAATCTAGTTTCTAAGCTTTCAAATAGAATCATACTTTGCAACATGAAAATGAAAATTATAAACAAAACTCCCAATAACTTATGTTAGGTTACTTTCATTTTATATTACTAAACAATAGGCAAATAATTTTATATTGTTTTTGATTATTGTCAGTCCCTAGTATTATTCATTTCAAAGTCAAAATAAACATGTCAGGAATTAAGTTCTAAATGAAGCTAGCTCATCAAACGTAAATAGCAAATATACTTTTTTCTCTCTGGGTGTTACACATCTGGTAGACAGTCATCGTATGCAGCTGTCTTCCCCAATACACTCAAGCTGAATACCCAGTAAAATGACAGTTTTTCAGGTAATACCTTCCTAATATTACTCAAGATTTTATTCTCTCTCTGCCAAGTTCCTTCCCTAACCATAAATACCTCCTTTCAGTCATTCAAACAGAAATATTTACCCAATGGTAAATCCCTCATCACCCAACAGGGCTGACTATCCATTTTTTTTTCTTGTTTATATAATGAATCTTATAGAAAGCTATGTTGCCTCTTTGGCAGGATTTAGTTTTAAAATCCAACTTATGATCTTTCTTAGAAGTATTTTTTACACCCTGCATTGATTTCAGTACATTCTTGGGAACAATGTACCCCTATTGTATTTAGCATTACCTTACAACGTGTATTATTCTCAAGAAGAGGGTGGGGAAGATGAGGAGAAGAGGACTAACCAAGCATTGTCTTCAAATACACATAATTTGGGTTTACCTCTTTATTTCACTTTAGGCATTTTTGATAAAAAACAATTTGAATAATTGATTTCCTGGTCAGGTATAATACATCCTAACTGCATATACCAAGCCACATTCAGAAAATGTTATATAGCAATTAAGTAAAAAAAGCATATTCAATAAATAGCAAAAATTATATACCTATAGAGATAATATTTTGAAGAATGCATTGGAAATTTTTGTAATATATTAATTAATTTGATTGAACAGTTTCCCACCGAGAGTAATTAGCTAGAATACTTTAATGCTATTGGGCATAATTGTCTTTCTTTTTTTGGACATAATTGTCTTTTTTTATTTTTTAATATATATTTTTATTGTAAAAATACTGTACAGAAGGGTTACAGTTACATGAGTAGGTTAATGAGTACATTTCCTATCAAGCATTGTTACCTCTTCCTTTGTGTTTCCCTTACCATCCCTTCCCCCCCACTTCCCCAACTCCACCCATCTCCCACACACATTGTAAAGATCATATTCAATATAGAGCCCTGTACATCTCATCGTCACAACGGGTCAACCTGCATCCCCATTTAAGCATTCCATTATATCCCTTCTCCTCCCCAAATTACAAAAATGTATATACAATATGTAGAACACCAGAATCAAATACAGTGAAAACGAGTTTTATCCTGGGGGAAGACCATACAAAAGAAAGAAAAGTATCACATAGTTCATTATAAGTATATTAAAAGCAATAGCAAACAAGAAAAAAACACTTATTTACCTGTCTTGGGTACATTTCAGTTAACATCATATCATATGGTCATATGTACATAGCCTTTGACCTTCTCTTCTTTTCCTAGACTTGTACTAATCATTGCAAACAAGGGAAACCATGGGACCTATGTTTCTTTGGGCCTGGCTTACTTCACTTAATATAATTTTTTCCAGCTCTTTCCATTTCCTAACAAATGGGGCAATGCCTTTCTTTCTGATGGAGGCATAGAATTCCATTGCATATATATATGTATATATGCATGTGTGTGTGTGTGTGTGTGTGTATCACATTTTCTTGATCCAGTCTTCTACTGAGGAGCATCTGGGTTGGTTCCATATCTTAGCTATCCTGAATAATGGGGCAATAAACATGGTTGTGCTGGTAGCTTTTGTATGACCTTGTTTATGATCCTTTAGGTAAATGCCCAGAAGTGGGATTGCTGGGTCATAGGGGAGCTCTATAGGCTTTTGAGGAACCTCCATACTACTTTCCAAAGTGGTTGAACAAATTTTCACTCCTACAACAGTGCAGTAGGGTTCCATTTTGGCCACATCCCCTCTTGATTATAGCCATGCTAACTGGGATGAGGTGGAATCTCAATGTTGTCTTGATTTACACTTTGTTTTTTTATAGCTAGAGAAGTTGAGCATTTCTTCATGTGTGTATTGGCTATTCTTATTTCCTCTTCATAGAAGTCTCTCTTTAAGTCTTTAGCCCATTTGTTAATTGGGCAGTTATTTCTTTGAGGATTTTTTGTTGGGGGATTTAATTTTTTGTGTTCTGAGTATATTTTAGATATGAGACCCTTATCCATTGTGTGGCTAGTGAAGATCTCCCAATTGGTGGGTTTTCTATTGATCTTGCTAGCTATGTCCTTTGCCATGCAGATAATATGCAGTTTCATGAAATCCCATTTGTCTAACCTTTCTTTGATTTGTTTTGTTTCTGGGTCTCTATTAAGAAAATTTTGGTCTGTGCTAAGGAAGCCTAGGTTTAATCCTATTCCATCCTCTAATGCTTTCAGGTGTCTGCTTTAATTTCCAGGTCTTTGATACATTTGGAGTTGATTCTGGTGCACGGTGGTATATATGAATCCGCTTTTAGTTTTCTGCAAGTGATTAACCAATTTTGGCAGCACCATTTACTGGAGAGGCTGTCTTTTTCCATTCTATTTCTTTAGCTCCCTTGTCAAAGATTAGGTGGCTCCAGGGTTCATTTCTGAGTCTTCAGTCCTATTCCATTCGTCCTCAGGTTTGATCTTGTGCCAGTACCAAGGTGTATTACTATTGATATTCCTCCAGTGCTGTTCTTTTTGCTAAGAATTTATTTTTGCTATTCTGGGTTTTTTTTATTGTTCCATATGAATTTTTGGATTGCTTCTTATATTTCCTTGAAAAATGAGGTTGGAATATTGATAGGTATCACAGTGAATCTGTATATAGCCTTTGGCAGTATTGCCATTTTCACAAAGTTAATCCTCCCAATACAGGAGCATGGGAGGTTTTTCCACTTCTTAACTTCTGCTTTGACTTCCTTTTTCAGATTTTTAAAGTGTTATTTGTAGAGGTCCTTCATTTCTTTAGTTGAAGAACCTGAGGCCTGGAGTAGCTTAATGAGGCCTGAGTGACTCCATTTCTGACTAGCAACCATCTTGTGAGGTATAAGTCATAACAATAATCATGGGCTTGACCCAAAAATGGCACAAAAAGGAAAACAATTCCCAGACAGCTAGGACATAAATAATCCTGGAAAAGCCACAGGAATTTCCTCCAGATGCGTTGGTCAGACACTGGGTGGCCATGCGGAACATGGTGACCTAGTAGTCAGACAATTCCCATCAATAACACGTCAATAGTAGCATCAGCCAATCATGTATGTGTAGCTTAGCTTGCTTAAAATATTAACCAATCATGTGACTACCTGCTTGGAAAGCCCCTAGATTTGTTTGTTCCATATTATAAAAGCTGTGAGGATTCTACGCGTCACCGGTTACCAAATGTGTGGAGGACCAAGCTCGAGTTTGCAATAAATGACTCTTTTGTCACTTACATTGATCTTGGTCTCTGGTGGTCTTCAGGGGGTCTCGAGTCAGAGTACAACTGATGGGGGCTTATTTGGGATCCCCCTCATAAACCCACCCAGACACCTGATCAGAGTTGCAAAGAATGGCCGGTAAGTTAAGACATTGCCGCTTGTCTAGTATCTTTGTTGCCTGCAGGTTTGGTATTGGGGTTTGCAAGAATTCTTGGTGGATGCGGTATAAGACAGTCAATGGGACTGGTGGGAGACGTCCCCTCTCCATTGGGGGTAAGCTATCCATTAGTGCAGACATTTAGAATTTTCAGGAAGGGATTCAAGTCCCCTGGAGTGTCGAGAAGGGACGGGGTTCGAGTTTCCTGGTGTGTCCGGCATTGTCTATCTTACAGTCTACAATGCGAATGCAGTTAATGTGTCTTGTGTTTGTATTGTAGCTTTCCTAGAACATTTCTTTTCTCAGATTCATGTTGATGCGGACGCCTGGAAAACCTGACAACTTTAATAACTGTTTGGTTTCATTTTAAGGCTGCCATTTTGTTCTGCTTTTTGCCCCACAATAACAATTACTTCCTTTTTGTTTTAGGCGCTCGGGCAAAAATTTGACTTAGGAATCTAACCCCTTTGAAGCAAAGCTGGAGTCGGGTAGTCTTTTGCTGGATGATACTGCTGAAACATCTTCCCCAAGTGTCTCTATTCACCCTTTTGGGATTTTAGACAGGCCTATTGACCCACATTCTTCTCCTTAAAGCACTCTAGGGTGTGGTTGCATTCTAAATCCCTGAAAGCGCTGGTTGTTTTGTTTTGTGACTTTTGTAATTGTTTCCTTCTTCCTTTCCTGTCTGGTGTGTGGATTGATATATGCTGAAATGGGTCAGAACCAGAGTACCCCTCTTTCCTTTCTGAGGACTAATTTCAAAGATGTTAAAGAAAGAGCTAACAATTTAGGTCTTGAGGTTTCAAAAGAAAAATTAATTACTTTTTGTAGATCAGAGTGGCCTACTTTCAATGTTGGATGGCCACCCAAAGGAACCTTTGATTTAAGCACATCTTGGAAAGTTAAACATAGGATTTTTCTCCCAGACAATGCAGGACACCTGATCAGATTCCCTATATTCTGATGTGGCAAGATTTAGTACAGGAACCCTCAACTTGGCTGTCTCCTTTTCTACCCCCTTCTGTCGATAAAAACAAGATTTTGGCATTAAGAAAAGTTAAGTCAACCAACCCCCTCAGCCCCCCTATACCCTATTCTACAGGAAGGGAGTGAGGATCTCCTTCTCTCATTAGACTCCAACCTCCCTCCATACCCTTCACTGCCGCCTCCTCCACCCCCCTTGGAAGAGAAGGAGGCACAGGCAGCGAGGAGCCAGGAGCCAGCGGCAACCTGGAAGGACTAACGAGCACGACTCGTGTCCGCTTTCAGAGGGCTGCCAGTCCACGACTCCCTGACACAACTGTGATGCTGCCACTCAGAGATATTGGACCACCGGATGAATCTGGAGTCCCCTGACATCAGTATTGGCCCTTCTCCATGAGTGACTTATATAATTGGAAAACTCAAAATACAAAATTTTCTGATAATCCTAAAGATTTTATTTCTCTCCTAGACAATGTAATGTTCACACACCGGCTGACCTGGGACAATTGTCAGCAGTTGCTCTGGGTCTTGTTTACCACGAAAGAAAGAGAAAGGATTCAAACTGAGTCTAGGAAGTTGGTCCCAGGGGATGATGGGCAGCCAACTGTTAATCCTGATTTACTTAATGCCTCTTTTCCACTAGCCAAGCCTTCAAGCGACAACTGGGACTATAACATGGCAGAAAGTAGGGGGAGACTACGGGTCTATTGCCAGACTCAAATGGCAGGTCTCAGGGCAGCAGCTTGCAAACCTACCAATTTGGCTTAGGTATACATGGTCTTGCAAGGAAAAACCTAGTCACCCTCAAGTTATTTGGAAAGATTAATAGAAGCATTTAGACAGTACATTCCCATGAATCCAGAAACACCAGAAAACCAGGCAGCAGTGGTAATGGCTTTTGTAAATCAGGTTGTGCCTGACATTAAGAAAAAGTTACAAAAATTAGAGGATTTTGAAGGAAAAAATATTCAGGAGTTACTAAGAATAGCTCAGAAGGACTACAATAACAGGGACGCTCCAGAGGAGAAGCAGCTGAAGGCAACCAAGGAAATGACTAGGGTACTAGTTGCAGCCATAGAAGGAAGTGGGATGGGACTAAAGAGGGAAGGAAAAACCTTGCGGCATCCCGGTGGCCATCTATGTAGAGATCAGTGTGCTATCTACCACGAAATAGGTCATTGGGCCAGGGAATGCCCTAAGAGAAAGGGGTAACAGTCAAAACAGTGGCAGCCCAGGAGGTCTTCAACACTAATGGCTAACACTCCTGATGACAATGAATAGGAATGTCGGAGTTCAGTTCCCCTCCCTGAACCCAGGGTAACTCTTAAGGTGGAGGGGATTCCAGTAAAATTCCTGGTAGACACCAGGGTTCAGTACTCAGCTTTAACAAAATTATAAGGAAAACTATCAACTAGAACCTCTTGGGTACAAGGAGTCAAGGGGATCAAGCGATACTTGTGGACTACCAAAAGAACAGTGGACCTTGGGATGGGACTAATGTCACACTCATTCTTGGTCATTCCAGAGAGCCCCTTCACCCTATTGGGAAGAGACTTGCTAACTAAGGTTGGGGCCCAGATTCACTTCTATCCAGAAGGCCCCCAGGTGGTGGATGCCCAAGGGAGACTGATACAAGTGCTGACTTTGGGCCTGGAAGATGATTACCCATTACATCAACAGCCCCAGATCTCTGATCAAGAAATCACCTACTGGC
Organism: Dipodomys spectabilis; assembly: GCF_019054845.1. Classification (NCBI taxonomy): domain Eukaryota; kingdom Metazoa; phylum Chordata; class Mammalia; order Rodentia; family Heteromyidae; genus Dipodomys; species Dipodomys spectabilis. Next base: position 2,204,373 of record NW_024871168.1, on the reverse strand, counting down.
ATGGGTGGAAACTGGAGGAGTAGGACTAGAAAAATATAGGCCAGCTCTCTTCATTGAGGTAAAGCCAGGGGCTGGCCCAATCAGAGTCCAGCAGTACTCTATGTCCATAGAAGTGGGTGGGAATAACACCCCACATTAGGCACCTGCTAGAACTAGGTATACTGCGACCCTGTCAGTAGGCATGGGAACAGTCCCCTGGCCCACTCCAATGAATATAGGCCAGTACAAGATTTAAGGGAGGTCAACAAAAGGGTAATGAAGATTCACCCCACTGTACCCAATCCTTACACCCTCCTGAGCACCCTGCCTTCCGATAGACAGTGATATATGTTATCGGATTTGAAAGACACCTTTTTCAGCCTGCCCTTGGCACCTAAAAGTCAGGATCTTTTCACCTTCAAATGGACAGATGTCGAAAAGGGGATCAATGGACAACTGACCTGGACAAGGCTCCCTCAAGAGTTTAAAAACTCATCAACACTCTTTGATGAGGCTCTGCATGAGGATTTGGGTGAGTTTAGGGGAAGCCACCCTGGACTGACTCTGTTTCAATATGTGGATGACTTATTAATTGCAGCTGAAACTGAAAAAAAATACATCCAAGGAATGGAAGACTTACTCCAGACTTTGAGAAGCCTTGGCTACCGAGCATTGGCCAAGAAAGCTCAAATCTGCAAATTGGAGGTAACTTATTTGGGCTATTTACAGAAAGGGGGGCAGTGGTGTCTCACAAAGACAAGAAAAGAAATTGTCCTCAAAATCTCAAGACCCCAAAATCAGCTCCAAGTGAGGGAGTTTCTGGGGTCAGCCAGCTTTTGCCGTTTGTGGATCCCTGGGTTTGCTGAATTGGCTAACCCCGTTACGAGGCTATCAAGGTAAAGCAGCTGTTCTAATGGACAGAGGAGGCTGAACAAGCATTCGACCAGATAAAAACTGCCTTAATATCAGCCCCAGCATTGGGACTCCCTGATGTCACTAAGCCCTTCTATTTGTATGTGGATGAACATAAAGGGATAGCGAAAGGGGTCCTAACCCAATATTTGGGCCCATGGAAAAGACCTGTAGCCTATCTATCAAAAAAGTTAGACCTGGTGGCAGCAGGATGGCCACTATGTCTGAGGATGATAGCTGCTACTGCTCTAATGGTAAAAGATGCAGATAAACTGACTATGGGACAGGAATTATATGTGACTAATCCCCACGCTATTGAGGGCGTGTTAAAGCAGCCTCCAGATCGGATGATTCAGCAATGCCCGACTAACCCATTACCAAGGACTGTTACTCAACCCTCTCAGAATCAATTTCCAGGTTCCTTCGGCTCTCAACCCTGCGACCTTGCTACCAGATCCGAACTTGGACACACCACTACATGATTGTTCAGAAATTCTGGCACAAGTCCATAGTATCCGAGAGGATTTAAAGGACCAGCAGATACCAGATGCTGAACTTGTGTAGTTTACAGACAGAAGCAGCTTTGTTCACCAGGGACAGAGGTATGTGGGTGTGGCGGTAGTGACTGAAACTGATGTGATCTGGGCCGAACCTCTACCAGTAGGTACATCAGCCCAGAGAGCCGAGTTGGTTTCCCTGACCCAGGCTCTAACGCTGGAAAAGGGCAGAAAGCTAACCGTGTACACTGATAGCTGGTACGCATTTGCTCAGGCTCATGTACACGGGGCTATTTACAACGAAAGGGGACTGTTGACAGCTGAAAGAAAAAATATTAAAAACAAGGATGAAATTTTGGCATTGATTACTGCTCTTTGGCTGCCTAAGAAGTTAGCCATTGTCCATTGCCCTAGACATCAAAAACCTAAAAATGCTTTGAGTAGAGGCAATAACCTAGCTGACAGAACAGCCTGAGAAGTGGCACTACAAAGAGACTCGATACTGATGATTGACCTCCCAGACCCCGGTGCAAGAACCCTCCCAGACACTCCTGCATACACCAAGGAGGACTTAAAATGGATTGATGAACTACCGATAGCACAATGTCTAAATGGTTGGTGGAGAGACTCTAAGAGCAACATCATCTTACCGGAGCATTTAGGGAATAAAATATTGTTCAAATTACATCGGAGCACTCACATGGATGCAAGGAAGATGCAAGATCTGGTGAGACATACAAGACTTAAAATTAAAAATAGTCATGCTAGAATAGAACAGATGGTCAGGGACTGTAAGGCATGCCAACTGACCAATGCAGGGAAAAACCAGGTAGGACCAGGCAATAGAATAAGAGGAGATAGACCAGGAGCCTACTGGGAGGTAGATTTTACTGAAATTAAACCTGGCAAGTATGGATATAACTATTTACTAGTTTTTATAGATACCTTTTCAGGATTGGTAGAAGCCTTTCCTACAAAGTGCGAAACATCACAGGTGGTGGCTAAGAAGTTACTGGAAGACATCTTGCCCAGGTTTGGCTTCCCTATCATGATAGGGTCAGATAATGGACCAGCCTTCATGTCCAAGGTAAGCCAGGGACTCACAACTGTTCTTGGGGCAGATTGGAAATTTTATTGTGCTTATAGACCCCAAGGTTCAGGACAGGTAGAAAGAATGACTAGAACTCTAAAAGAGACCCTGACCAAATTGACTATGGAGACTGGCAGTGACTGGGTAACTCTCCTTCCCTTTGCCTTGTACAGGGTACACAACTCCCCTTTTAAAATTGGTCTTTCTTCTTATGAAATTATGTTTGGAGTGCCCCCTCCCATAATTCCTAACCTGTCAGAACAGTTGCTCAGAGAAGATGATGACTCTGAACTTTTGTTCTCCCTCAGGGCCCTGCAGAGGGCCCACCTTGATGTCTGGTCTAGACTGAGGGTGTTGTACGAGTCGGGCCCTCCACCTAAACCACATCACCACTGCCCCGGGGACTGGGTCCTGGTAAAAGGAAACCGACAAGAAAACCTGGAGCCATGGTAGAAAGGACCTTACGTGGTCATTTTGACGACTCCAACCGCCCTCCAAGTCGACGGCATCGTTATCTGGATCCACCATTCACATGCAAAACCTGCAGTTCCAATATCGGATTTCGTGGAGGACCCAGAGTGGCAAGTCTCTCGCTCCAAAGACAATCCTCAAATTGAGCCACAAAAAGACTTAGTCATGAATTGGTTGTTGTTGCATACCTTGCTTGGAAATTGTATTAACATAATAGTGTTAGTAATCCCCATCGTCCATACAAGTGGACTTGGACTATTAGCAATCAAGAACGGGCAAATGTTTCCCCTTGGCCATGAAAGAGGGGCCGTCTCTATGGTTCCCAGACAAGCTTACATATAACTTGTGCCAGCTCGCTGATGGAGTATGGGGGGGGAACTAAGCTTGTAGAATGTAGATGGAGGCACTGGTATGTATGCCCAGGGGAAAGAAGAACTAGTAATTATGGGGGACCAGAAGATTTTTACTGTAAGAACTGGGGTTGCAAAACAAGTACCTCAGGAAAATGGAAAGGAAAAGGAGGAGACCTCATTACGTTTACCAAACCAGGACCAGCAGGCATACCTTTTAGGAACCTACTGGTATGTCAAGGGGGAATTAGGGCCCCCACCCCCCAGGAATCAGATGACTGAGTGGTGGTTTGGTTCACAGATAAGGGCAAACAAGCTTTGGGATGGGAATTAGGAAAAACATGAGGACTGAGATGGTACTGTTAGGGAGAAACACATGATGGCATTCTCATAACCCTACAAGCAATAGCCACAGCTAGTTATTTTCCCTCAGCTATGGGTCCAAACACTGTTTTAAAACCGGCCTCTGACATAAAACCCAAGGCAGACAACAAGAAAGAGCCCCAGATTACAGTGACCACTTCTCCTCCGAATGAGGCAGACCCCCTTAGGGAAGGCAGAAGATTCCCTATGGCAGCTGTTAGTCCAAACTTACAATGTGATCAATCATAGCCATCCTGATACTACAAAATCTTGTTGGATGTGTTATGATATGAGGGCTCCTTTATATGAGGAAATTGCAATAGTGCAGAATGTGACTAATGCTAAGACAAGTAAATCATGTAGGTGTGAACAAAAAGAAACAAAATTTACTTTTCAGGCAGTTATAGGACAAGGGTTATGCATGGGATGAGTACCGACTAAATTTACTCATTTGTGCAATCTAACCCAAGAATGGACCTCTAAGGAAGGGTATCTATTATTTCCCCAAGATGCATGGTGGGCATGCTCAACAAGCCTCACCCCCTGTGTCCATCTGGAAGTGTTAAATAGGACTAATAGCTTTTGTGTCATGGTAAAACTTATCCCACGACTGATCTAGCATTCACCGGAAGACATGATGATAAAGATGTCCGCAGCAAGTTATTGGCCCTGAAGAGCTAAAAGAGAAATAATAACAGCAGTAACAATCAGGGCCCTAGTGGACTTGGCCGGATTAGGAACTGGGGTGGTGTTCTTAATCACTCAGAAAACATCTTACACTAGCCTCCGTGCTGCCATAGATGAGGATATCAAAAAGTTAGAGAGCTCTATAACTTATCTTCAGAAATCCCATGACTCCTTAGCGGAGGTAGTGTTATAAAACAGGCGAGGGCTGGACTTAATTTTCTTACAACAAGAGGCTTGTGTGCTGTCCTCAGGAAAGAATGCTGCTTCTATGTTAATCATTCTGAGGTAGTAAAAGAATTTTTGGCCAAAGTAAGAGAAGGACTAGCAAAACAAAAAAGAGAAAGAACAGCAAGAAGGTTGGTTTGAATCATGGTTCAATTATTTCCCTTGGATAACTACCTTAATATCCACCTTACTGGGCCCTATTATTAATTGGAGAGTATGTCTCTTAATTGGAGAGTTAAGTCCGTAAATGTTGAGAGATAGGACTGAGAGGTATTTGGGAGTTCCTGCCATTTTATTCATCCTGGGGGCTGCGGCAACTGGGTTCTTCTGTGGTTCTTGGATTCTCAGTTTGGGTGCAGTTTCTTGGCCTTTATTGTGGTCTTGTTGGTTTTCTATGTGTAGGACATCTTTAAGAATCTTTTGTAGGGCTAGTTTGGCAGAGATATATTGTTTCAATTTTTCTTTGCTATGGAAGGTATTTATTTGACCTTTGGTTATGAAGGAGAGTTTAGCTGGGTACAGTATTCTTGGTTGATAGTTGTTTGTTTTTAGGGCATGGCATACATCATTCCAGGTTCTTCTTGCTTTGATTGTCTCTGCTGAGAAATCTGAGGTGATTCTAATTGGTTTCCCTTTTATAGGTGATTGATCTTTTCTCCTTGACAGTTTTAAGGATCTTTTCCTTGGTCTGAATTGATCCTGTGTGGATTATAATGTGACAGTGGGATGTCCTGTTCTGGTCTGGTCTATTTGGAGTTCTGAAAGCTTCATGTATTTGAATAGGCCTATTTTTTTGCATGTTTGGGAAGTTCTCTGCTAGGATTCTGTTAAACAAATTTCCTAGGTGCTCCTCTACACCCATTATCCTCAGATTAGGCCTTCTGATGGTGTCTTCCAAGTGTTGAATAGATCTATCACATTTCTTGGATTTGTTTTGGATGTTGTATGTTCTTTCTCTATAATATCTAGGCTGTCTTCAGTCCCTGAGATTTGATCTTCTGCATGGTCTAACCTACTATCAAGACTTTCTACTTTGTTTTTTATTTCTTTTCTTTCTAATTGGTCAGCTTTGATGGCTTCAAATTCTTTGTTGGAGCTTTGTTTTAGATCTTGTATGAACTTCTTTACTTCCTTAATTTGATGTTCAGTGTTCATTCTCAAATCACTTAGTTTATTGGTTATGGTTTCCTTGGACTCCCATTCCTTTTGTTGGGTTCCATTCAGCATTCCCTTTGTGGTCTCCCTGACTTCTTTCAGCTCTCTGTTTATGGATTCCATGAATGCCTTTAGTGATCTTTGTCATTCTCATCCTGCTCTCTCAATTCCTGCATTACGCTTTGATTAGCTTCCTCACATTCATGCAATTCCTGTCGTTCTCTTTGAGTGTTCTCAGCCTGCTCATGCCATTCCTGACTTTCTTTTTGTCTGTTCTCGGCCAGCTCCCACAATTCCTGTCTATCTCATTGACTGATTTCAAACTGCTCACACCATTCCTTTATTTCTCTTTGAGTGTTCTCAAGCTGCTCATGCAATTCCTGTATCAATCTTTGAGTAGCTTCCTCACACTCATCATATTCTTGAATTGACCTTTGGTTTGCCTCCTCTTTCTCCCTATCACACTCACACAGAGTCCTTTGCAGGTATTCAATCTTTTCATTTACCATGTTTACCAGTAGTGTTTGTAGAGCTTTTTGGGAACTCTCCTCTGGATTGTTCATTATCTGTTCTGTCCCCTGATTATCATGACTAGGAGTTGAGATACCCAGACTTGCCATTTTTCTTGTGTTTTTCCGGCTTGTTCTGCCCATTTGGGATGAAAGTAACATCAATTTTGTGCTAGAACTCCGTCTTAAGGCAAGCATCAACAAAGTCTGTAGTTGCACAGTCAAAATTCTGCAGATACAATCTAGTTCAACAGATATATCTATTCAACATCAAACAACTATGTATTAATGGGCTACGAACTGCAAAGAAGAATTTGGCAAACCAGAATTATTAGGTTTAGGGAGAGATGTGGGTAAAAATAAGAATAGAGGGATGTGCAAAGGTACAGGGAGAGTTAACTAAGTCCTAATCTCAAAGCGGGAAATAAGTTGGATAGAATGATAGTAGAGAGAGAGAAAAAAGAGGAAAGAGAAAGAAAAAAGAGACAAGAAAAAAATAGAAAAACAAAAATTAAAAATTAAAAGGGAAACACTTAAAATTATGCAAATTTCAAAAAGTAATATTCAGAAAAAACGGGGATAGGATAAGAGAATGGGAGGGATAGAAGGAGATGTGAAAAACTTAAAAATAAAAATGTTTAAAATATTATATAGATATAAAGAGGTGCTACTGATATTAAGGAATTTAAGTCTAAAGGTTTGAATTGAGTAATAAATTTCTAGATTAAGTGTGTACACAATGGGGGATAAGGTCTAATAATGGACTATGGGCATATCTGAGGATGAGCAGAACAGCAATTAAGTCATGCAAGAAGAACGAAAGAGAAGAAAAAGTGAAAAGAATGAGAAAGAAAGAAAAAGGATCAAAAGGTCAGTAGAGCTAAACAAAAAAAAAGAAAAAAGAAAAGAAAAAAGCACACATCCTTATACCCCTAATATAAAAATTATAAGAGGATGAAAAAAAAGTTAATAGAAAACAATTTTTAAGTTAAAAATTAAAAATTAGAAAAAGTTTTTAAAAAGTTTTTTTATATAAGGTACAAAAAAAGATATTGATTTTTTTAGGGGATGGGAAGATCCTGTATCTCCCTTGTGTCCATAACCAGTCTCTTGGTGGAGTCTCTGGTCTGCTTGTGGTGTTTGATTTTCCTGTGGCTTGGTTGGTTTCTTAAGTCAGTTTGTTTGAGCAGGCAATAAAATGCTCTGCTTTACCCAGGATTTTGTGATCCTCCTCCCAGGCTACTTCAGTGGGAGGGCAATCTGCTTTGAGTATCACAAAAGAGGGAGATGGCTGTTTCCTCTAGTTTGGAGATGCTGTGATGAGGCTAGGTTCTGGGTAGAGTTGCCTTTCAGCAAACAGGAGCTAGCTTCTGAGACACTCACAGATCCCAGCCTAGAGCCATTCTCAGGGTTTATGTTTACTGAATTTCATTTGATTATCAAGGCTGCTGTAGGGAGGGGCAGCCTCTGGCTCTGTTTACCCAGTGAAAAAAGCCACTCCTGGGGTTGGCAGAGCTTGCTTGGCCCGGACTGGGTGACTTTTCCTTGGGTGGAGCTGAGCCTGGCAGGTCAGGTTAGCTTCCTGTGACCGGCTAAATGACTCTTTTATTTTCTTCCAAGGCCTGAGTTGGAGCTAGCTGCTCAGCCAGGCCTTTGTCAGTATCAAAGATGGAGATCTTCAGTAGTGGGGGAGAGGGGTGGCTTTCCCTCCTCTGCTCCCTGAGAAGGAGTGAGGATGTCAGGCTTCTACTTATGCCGGAGTCTTGGTTCCTGGGTCGTCTCTGGTCTGCGATCTGCAGGATTAAAATGTCTGCTCCTTCTCAGTTCTTGCTGGTGTTGAGTAGAATCTGCTCATCCACTGCATCTGGCACCTTTGTCCTGGACTCTCTGTGTTGCAGGTATGGTGGCTACGAAGGCTGCTGCCGCCGCTGCCTCCACCGCTGTTGCAGCCACGGTTGCTGGCAAGTGCTCAGATCTGTCTCATTGCCTGGATTTTCCCTCTCTGGCCTAATTCTCTGTACTGTGATCACACACTTAGTGTGATTCTCTGGTTTAGGACTGTTCACTGGAGCACTAAAACTGCTTTCTATGTGAGAGCTTGTGTAGCCTCCAGCTTCTCCTCCTCCTTCTTTTATCGTGAGTATATTTCTTATCAAACATTGTTGCCTCCTTCTTTGTTTCCCCTTCCCATCCCTTCCCATCTGCTCCCCCACCTCTACCCCCCCTACACTCCCCCGGCCAAAAGTTGTAAAGTTCATTTTTTGCTCTTCTTATTATTGGCATACAGAAAGCCATTGATTTCCGAGGTTTAATTTTATACCCTGCTACTTTGCCAAAGTTTCAAATCAGCTCAAGTAACTTGGGAGTGGAGTCCATGGAGTTCTTTAAATACAAGATCATGTCATCTGCAAAGAGGGAAAGTTTTACTTCATCTTTCCCAATTTTGGTCCCCTTTATGTTTGTATCTTGTCTTACTGCCCTAATTAGGCATTCTAATGCTAATTTGAAGAGTAGTGGAGAGAGTGGACATCCTTATCTTGTTCCTGAATTTAGAGGAAATGGCTTTAACTTTTCACCATTAAATATAATGCTGTCTGTAAGTTTGTCATACACAGCCTTAATTATATTGAGGAATCTTCCATGGCTTCTTAGTTTTTTCAGAACTTTCATTATAAAAGAGTGTTGGATCTTGTCAAATGCTTTTTCTGCATCTATTGAGATAATCGTGTGGTTTTTATCCTTGCTGTTGTTGAAGTGATGAATTATATTAATTGCTTTGTATATATTGAAACAGTATTGCATCCCTGAAATGATCCAATATTGCATCCCTGTTTGATCGTGGTGTATGATTTTTTTTATGAGTTGTTGAAGTCTATTGGCCAAAATTGTCTTGAGAAGTTTTGTGTTGATATTCATCAAAGAAATAGTTCTATAGTTGTCTTCCTTTGACAAGTCCCTTCGTGGTTTTGGGATGAGGGTTACAATGGCTTCATAGAAAGAGTTTGGTAATGAATTTTCACTTTGAATTTCATTGAAGAGTTGGAGGAGTATTGATGTGAGTTCTGCTTTGAAGGTCTCATAGAATCTCACTGTAAATTCATCCATTCCTGGGTTTTTCTTGGGTGGGAAGTCTCATTGCCTTTCTATTTCAATGCTTGATATGGGTCTGTTAAGTTGGTTTAAATCGTCTTGGTTTAGTTTGGGCATATCAATATTTGCTCAAAATTCATTCATATCTTTCAGACTCTCAGACATTAGCATAAATGTTTTAGAAGTATCCCTCTATTATATTCTGAAACTTGGTAGTTTCTGTAGTGATGTTTCCATTCTCATACCTGAGCTTATTTTGGTGTGTTCTCTTTTTTCTGATAAGATTTGCTAAGGGTTTGTTAATTTCATTAATTTTTTTGAAGAACAAACTCTTTGTTTTCTTGATTCCTTCTGTAGTTTTTTTGGACTCTAATTCATTCAATTCTGATTTAATTTTGATTATTTGTTTCTGTCTACTGGATTGGGGTTTAGCTTGTTTCTCTTTTTCAAGGAGCTTTAGGTGCTGCAAAATTGTTGGTTTCAGGTCTCTCCAATTTTTTAATGTAGGAACTCAGAGCTATAAACTTGCCTCTGAGTACTGCTTTTGACATGTCCCCAAAGACCTGATGGTTTGTGTTTTCATTTTTGTTGAATATCATGGACATTTGAATTTCCTTTCTAAGCTCTTCCATGACTCACTGGTTCAACTGTGTGTTGTTCAGCCTCCATGAGTTACAGGATTTCCTTTGGTGGCTTTTGGCGTTGAAGTCTAATTTTATTCCCTTGTGGTCTTGAGAATATGCAGGGTATAATTTCAATGCTTCTGAATTTGATGAATTTGCTTTGTGGCCTAGAATGTTTTCTATTTTGGAGAATGTTCCATGTGCTGCTGAGAAGAAGGTGTAATCTAATGCTGCTGGATGAAATAATCTGTAAATGTCTGTTAAGTCTAATTGATCTATGTAGATGTTAAGATCCAAGGTTTCTCTGTTCATTTCTTGCTGGGTTGATCTATCTAGTGGGGATAGTGGTGTGTTAAAATCCTCAACAATTAGTGTTTTTGGATCTATGTGAAATTTGAGGGAAAGTAATGTTTTTTTGGATAAAATTGAGTGCTCTGTTATTTGGTGAGTAGATATTTAGAATTGTAATATCCTCCTGAAGGTAGATCCCTTAATTAGTATATATTGACCTCCTTTAACTTTTCTCATTGATTTTAATTTAAAGTCTTATTTTATCTGATATTAAGATTGCAAATCCCACCTGTTTATGGGGGCCTTTTGCTTGGTAGATTTTATTCCAGCCTTTCATACATCATTCCAGGCTCTTCTTGCTTTAATTATTCCTGCTGAGAAATCTCAAGTTATTCTGATTGGTTTGCCTTTATAGGTGGTTGGTCTATTCTCCTTGACTGCTTTAAAGATCCTTTCTTTGGTCTGAATTGATCCTGAGTGGATTACTATGCGACAACGTGATGTCCTGTTCTGTTCTCGTCTATTTGGAGTTCTAAAGACATCTTGTATTTGAATAGACCAATCTTTTTGCATGCTTGGGAAGTTCTCTACTAGAATCATGTCAAATAAATTTCCTAGACCATTAACTTCTGTCTCTAGGTGCTCCACTACACCCATTATCTTCAAATTAGGCCATCTGATGGTATCTTCTAGATGTTGAATAGATCTATCATATTCTTGGATTTGTCTTGAATAATTGTCTGTTCTTTCTCTATAATATCTAGGCTGACTTCAATCCCAGATAATCGATCTTCTGCGTGATGTAACCTAGTGTCAAGACTTTCTACTTTTTAAAATTTTTTTTCCTTCTAACTGGTCAGATTTGATGTTTTCAAATTCTTTGTTGGAGATTTGTTTTGTATGGACTTCTTTACTTCCTTAATTTGGTTTTCAGTGTTTATTCTCAAATCCTTTAGTTGCTTGATTATGGTTTCATTGGACTCCCTTTCCTTCTGTTGGACTTCATTCAGCATTCCCTTTGTGGCCTCCCTGGATTGCTCCAGCTGTCTGTTTGTGGATTCCATGAATGCCTCAATTAATGTTTGTCTATTCTCATCCTGCTCATGCAATTCCTCTATTAATCCTTGATTAGCCTGCTCATGGTCACAATATTCCTGTATTAATCTTTGGTTAGCTCATTATGCTCACACATTTCCCTATCATGTTCACAGGGAGACCTTTGCAGGCTTTCAAAGTTTTCATTCAGCATGTTTACCAGTATTGTTTGTAGAGCATTTTGGGAACCCTCCTCTGGATTATTCATTGACTGCTCTAATGCCTGATTGTCATGAGTCAGAGTTGAAATACCTGGTCTTACCATTTTTCTTGGGCTTCTACTTCTTCTGCCCATTTGGGTCTGATAGCCAAACTGATTCTGAGCTAGAACATTATTTTAATGCAAGCGTTAACCAGAGCCCTGTAGTTTCACAGATTGATTGATCCAGTAAAAATGGGTACAGATGCAATCCAGTTCAACAGATAAAATCTAGTTGAACAGCAAAAAGCTAGGGATTAAGGGACTAAGAAAAATCGAGAGAGGGGTCAGTGGACCAGAAGTTAATAGGTTTAGGGAGAGTTGTGAGGAGAAAATAAGATTGAAGGAACGTAGGGAGGCAAAGTGAGAGAGAGATTCAGAGAAAGTGCAAGGCTAGCAGGAAAGGAGAAGAGAGATAAAGAAAAAAGAATGATAAAAAATAAAAAAAATTGAAATGAAACACTTAAAATTATGTAAGTATAAAGAATAATTCTACAATTAATGGAGTTAAGGCTGGGAATTTGTGAATTGAGTAATCAATATCTGAATCAAGTATGCATACAATGAAGGATAAGGTCTAATAATCAAAGACCGGTATATATGTGGCATTCCCAGCAATTAGGTAATGCAAAAAAAACCCCTAAAAAACACAAAAGGCAAGAGTATAAAAAGAAACAACAATAACAACAAAGAAATACAAAAACAAAAATCATACCTAAAATAAAAATGAGAAAAATAGACAATAGTTAAAAAAATCAGGTAGAAAAAAGTTCTTCAAAAAAGTTGGTTTTTTGCGGGGGGTGGGGGGAGGGGGAGAGAAGGGGGTAGGGGCGATTCTTGTGTCTTCCCTGTGTTCGTACCCAGTCTGTTGGTGGTGGAGTTTCTAGTTAGATTGTAGTGTTTGGTTGTCCTGTAGCTTGGTTAGTTTCTTAAATCAGATTGTTTGAGCAGGCTGAAGGAAGCTCTGCCTCACTCAGAAATTTATGTCCCTCTTCCCAGGTTCATTCAGTGGGAGGGTGATTTACTTGGAGTGTCACAAAAGAGTGAGGTGGCTGTTTCCTCCAGCTTGGAGTTGCTGTGAGGGGTGTTAGGTTGTACGTTGGGCTGTGGCTGGTCATTGATCAGAAGCTTTACCCTGATGGGCTAGCTCCCGAGACAATTAGTCCAGCCTGGATCCGATCTCAGGATTTATGTGTACCAAGTTTCCAATTGCTCAAGGGCTGGAGTTGCTTCCTGTGCAGCAGATGGGTCAGGTAGCCTTGGCTCTATTTACCTGCTAAGGAGAGTCTGCCCTGCCCATGTGGAGCTGCCTCTGCTTGGGAGAGGCAACTCTCCCCAAGGGTGGAGCTGAGCACTGCTGCAGGTCAAATCATGCTAGCTGCTCTGGCGGCTCTGTGTAGTATCAAAGATAAGAGTTTTTCTCTGGTGGTCAGGGAGGGGCTACCTTCCCACTGCTGCTCCATGAGAAGGAGTGAGGATGTCTTGCGGGTACTCACGCCTGTCTCTTGGTTTCTGGGTCATCCATGTCCACAGTCTGTGACTGTCTGTGGTTGGCCAAATGAAGATTTCCACTCCTTGTCAGTTTTTGCTGGCAGGTAGTAGAGTCCACTCTGGCACCTTTGTCCTGGGCTGTCTGTGTTGAATAGGACAGCCAGTGGCAGCAGTTGCTGCTGCTGCTGCTGCAGCCCCAGACGAAGGTTGCTTGAATCTATGTCCTTAACTAAGCTGCCTGGGTTTTTCCTCTGGCCAGATTCTCTGTATTATGATAACACACTTGGTGTGTCTCTCTAGCTTTAGATTTTTCACTGGAATACTAATACTGGTTTCTATGGGAGAGCTTACTTGGACCCCAGCTTCTTCTCTGCCATCTTCCTAAAATCTCAAAGGAAATTTTATCTTAAGGCAAATACTCCTGTAAATGGTACAATTCAGTTTCATCCACTGGATAATGTAACTTTCCACTGGACTATGTAAATTGTATTACTTAAAGAAACAAGAATGAAGGAGCTCATATACATGGAAAACACATGTCACTTCTATGTTCATTTCCGTATCTTGTATGCATGTTTTTTAAATTATACAGGCACAGGAAGAAATAAGGGTATAAATATAAAACACTAGATTTATTTAACTGTGTGGCAATAAGCTATTTCTCCAACATTCATGGCTCCAACCTGGTACCCAATATCATATTATTTCACCCAAATCCTCATAGGATTTCTTGCAAGGAAAATCTCCAATAATGAATATCCTAAGTATTGCTGAAGTCTTTGTTATAATGTAACTTATCAGGGAAGCCACACTTTGGAAGATGGAATATTGGAGTCTTTATTACACAGAAGGCAGCAGATAGCCAGTTGTTACAAAGAACTGCAGCCCCCAAATACACTTAATACAGCTAGAAAACAGGTCAGAGAGGAAAGAAAGAAGAAAAACAATACCAACAAGCCAATTTAGCTCTGATGTACAATTCAGCTCTACATCAGAGCTGAATTGGGACAACATGATGACTGGGATCAGCCAGGAGACAGGACACAGGACAGGATCATGAAGATGCACATGGCAGGAGTCCTGGTGCCTTTGTTGTTCCATGCCTAAATAGGGTCAGGCTAGGGGGTCAGGTCACAGGACACTCCCAGTCTCAGGCACTGGACTGACAGGTTCAGAAACCTATCAGCCACGTGTCTGCCTCTGTCTCCAATGATCCAGGTATGCCTATCACCTGCGGGAGTATGAGGGGTGTGGGTAGGGGGTGGAGGGACGATCGTCCTCCCCCACCATGAAGACAAGATGCCAGGTACCAGTAGAACTTTTCCTTCTAGGGAACATAGGCCTTTCCCCTCCATATAAGGTATGCTTAGAGGCTATTCAGAGGCTGGTGATTCAAGATTAGGGAGTTAATCAATGCAGAATCAGAGCATTCATCTTTCATAAGCTATGACATCTGCATTTCTCTAAAGTAGAGCCCTCCTAGCTCACTCCATTGAGCCAGGCACCTGCAATTCAAAGGATGGCTTGCCTTACCTCCAGACCTTGGAGCTGGGTGAAGAGTCCCCCATCTCCTGCTTAGGCACCAGGATGTCAGTCACCTTACTTCACTTTAAATGTCTCAATATTCCCTTTAGTTGTGGAAGAGTATTTGTAAGATATAGAATAACTGGCTAAGAAGGTGTCTTGCTGTTTTTATTTTTTATTTTGGTGGTAGTTATTGTTAATAATTATCCCCACCTCAGGTCCTCAGCTCCACTCATACCTGAGCTCGTCCCTGCCCTGGCGTCCCCACCACAGAGCTGGGCACTCCCTTTCTCCACCCAGACCTACCTGAGCATGCACCTACCTCAGTTCCTGCCCCCAGATCCTCCTGCTACCTGGATAGGAATGGATGCCATGTGCTCCTTCTCCTGGGGAGATATGGCCCCTCTAATAAACCTTATAACAATCTTTTTCTTGTGCCTGATTGCCTCCACATGGTCCTTTTAGTTATGGTTTGGGATTTAAATTTATTTTCCTGCAGTTTGACTATCTCATCATCTCTGACTTTATGTCTGATGACTGACTGAGGGTCAGTTGATTGTATTAAGAATTCTTTGCATGTGATTTCTGTTTCTCCTCACAGTTTCCAAGATTCTCACTTTCTTCCTGTGTTCAACAGTCAGATTACAGTATAAATAAATCTGGACTTGTCTGTCCTTGTTTTCTTAGAACATGTCGAGATTCATAGATGTATATTCGTGTGTTGTACCAAAATTAGTCACTGCTTCATCATTTCTTGTACTTCACCTCACTTTACTCCCTCCCTTTGTAGGATTGCTACTGTACATTTGATCATGTGACAATGGTTTCAGGCTGTTCATTTTTCTCAATCTCTTTCTCCTCAAACTGGGTAATGTCAAATCTCTATTCCTACATTTGAAGATTCTCTATGTTTTAGAGGAGTTTTTGTGCCAATACTAGGGCTTGAACTCAAGGCTTGAGTTGTCCTTTAAAATTTTCACTGAAGATAAGACTCTACCATTTGAAACACACCTCTACTGGCATTTTGATGGCTCATTTGAGATAAGAATCTCATGTACTTCTGCCTTTGGATGGCTTTGAATCACAATCCTCATCTCTCAGCTTCTTGAGTAGTTAGGATTACAAACATGAAAAATAAACACCCAGCATTTTTTGAGTATTCTTATGTTAGTTTTGCCCTATACTCGGGATTTTTAAATTTTTATTTTACTAAACAGCACTAATAGAGAAAAGTAATCCATTCAGTTGACAAATATATACTGGACAATTCACTAATCTATACATTAAATTTAATCCATAAGTAAAACAAACAATATGCAGGTCTCATAAACACTGAACTTTAATTGAAGGAATGGGCAATGAATAGTTAACATACATACTTGTATGCTATGATAACTCTTACCATAGAGGAATAATCTGCATACTGGGTAGAGTTAAAAGAGGGAAAGTTGTGGGAGGATTATCACAGCTCCTGTAGGCAGGAGGATTATCACAAGTGACAGGATTTCTCCAAAACTTAAGCTGACACCTAAAGGGTAAAAATGAATCAGTTAGACTAAGGAAGAACAAAGTCAGATAGATGAGAGAGTAAGACTAAATGTGGGATATTCAGACATTTGGATGAGAAGAAATAAGGAATACTGAAGCTCAGAGGGTGGGAAGTAATAAATGTTGATGTTTTTGAAGTATTTTTTG
Source organism: Dipodomys spectabilis (assembly GCF_019054845.1). NCBI lineage: Eukaryota > Metazoa > Chordata > Mammalia > Rodentia > Heteromyidae > Dipodomys > Dipodomys spectabilis. The sequence goes on along the minus strand of NW_024871168.1, from coordinate 2,188,127 downwards.
TCTGTCCTGGGTCTTGAACTCTGGGCCTGGGTGCTATCCATGAGCATTTCACCTCAAAGTGAGCACTCTACAACTTGAGCCACAATACAACTTTTAATTTTCTGATAAGAATCACTAACATTCCTGTCCGGGTTGGCTTTGAACTGTGATCCTCAAATCTCAGCCTCCTGAGTAGTTAGGATTACAGATGTAAGCCACTGGAGCCGGCTTCAATAATTTTTTTTATTGCCACTATTTTCTCAGTGACCTACACAGACAGTGAGCCTGAAAAGTATAGACATATAGGGAATTATTGTAAGACAGAGATTACTATACAGTGTGGTTGAAAGGAAATGGAAAGAGATACACAATTCAAAATAATAAAAAATAGCTGTCCAATTTATTTTTAAAGGACAAAGTACTTTTTCAGGAAAGAATTACTGGAACTGAAAAAGATGAGATTTTATGTGTCCACTTGGATATGCCACCATATGCAGGTATTTGTTTTTTTTTTTTTTTATTTAGAGAATACTTTCTTAGTTTCTGTAATCAAACCCACGTAGATAAGACCTTACATATTTAATACGGTGCGTTTACCCCTGTACAAATGGAAAAAAATTAAGTTTAACATTTCTAGACCAATATGGCTATTAATTTCTGTACAATGCCAACTCAACACGGTAAACTGGGACACTTTTTCCAAAGTTGACAGCACAGCTAAAGTTTCCAAAAATTCAAATTATATATATGTATATATATATATATATTTATATTTATATAAAATGACCAATAATAGCAGTATGTTATGCATCAATAGCAGCAACAGCTTTTCCAGGTTCTGCAGTCATCTGAACAAAATTAGACATCCAGCACATCCATTAATAAAAAGAAAAAAAAAGATAAAAAAACAAAACTCCAGAAAAATGCGAAGTTCTGTTACTGTTGTGGTACCTGCCACCATTTTTTTTTTTTATTAACTTCTCAATCATCATCTGGAAAGAAAACATTCTTGAGTAACATCATTAAAAACAGCTCTGATAAAGCACAGTCACTACTACGTATCATAAAGCAGGTACAAGGTTTTTATATTCACAGAGGGATGATACAGTACTGTCCTACGTCTATAATACCAGAGGATACAATTAAAAAGGCATTATTGAGACTTGATTCTACTTTTCCAGCAGAGGGCCAAAGGATGGTATGACACAGCTCTGTGAAGAAATGCACTTTCTTAGATAGGAGTTCCTTCCATCAGGGGGACAGTTCCAAGTACTCAGTCTCTTAGTGAACATCAGCTACAAACCGTTTGAAAATGGAGGTGCGGGAGCAGGAAGGGGGAAAAAAACCCAAACAACAAAACAAAAACCATACCCCACAACACGACTGTACATATCACTTCAATGTTTCTTTTGAGAAGATTAGTACTTTAACCAGTATGTTTTGAATTAAATCATTCCATGCCACCATGTTGAAGCAGACTTAAACTTGAATGGAGAAAGGTCACTCTTCAATGTGTGTGGAGTCTAGCAACCCCCTGAAAAAGCTGGAATTAGGAACAAGTCACACAACTGCATGAAGTAACTCTTCAAAATCAATGTGTATATAGATGGACAAAGTGATGAATAGGTTGATAGCAATATGAATGCATACATCTAGGTCCATAGCTTCAGATATAAATAATCCTGCAGTCATCACTGCAATCATTGCCTTTCATAAGTACATGCCCTTTCCAGTCCTTTACTATCTTAATGTTTTTACTTTCTCATGCTGAAGTTTGAATTCTGGGGCTGGTGCTTTCTAGGCAGTGCTCTACTACTTGAGCAATGCCCCCTTTAGCTACTGTTTTATCCTTTTTTCCCTGGAACCAAGCTTAGACTACAACGTTCCTACCTACCCTTCAGGCATAGCTGAGGAACACCTGCATCACCACATGCTGTCATTAAATTTTACTCTGGCTGATCTTGAAACTCATTCCATGCTGGGATGACAAATATTTGTCACCACTTCTGACCCTTTGCTATCTTTTAAAAATAGAGTTGATGGTAATTCAGGATGAAACCTGTGATTAACCTTCCACTGGCTAAGTTAACTACCTTGACTACATTTTGTAACTGACCAGGGACACTCAGCTGTTTGACTTTAATTGTTTTTACAATTATGTTATTCCTTCCTCTGTTTCTTTTGAACATCAGAATGTGTCTTCCTGATTCACTAACCAAGCAATTTTTCTTCTATATGATAACAGTTCTTTCTTACTAGGCGCTGGTGGTTCTCACCTGTAATCCTAGCTACTCAGAAGGTTAAGATCTGAAGACAGGTTCAAAGTCAGCCTGGGCAGTAAACTCCGTGAGACCCTAATCTCCAAGTAACCACCAAAAAACCAGAAGTGGTGCTATGTTCCCAGTGATAGAGTGCTAACCTTGAGCTGAAGTGCTGAGGGACAGTGCCCAGGCCCAGAGTTCAAGCCCCACAACTGACAAAAAAAATTCTTTCCTCTCCATGCACTGTTAGTACATTTGAGGATTTCTTCATTCCTTTTCATTTTCTTTATTTCTTCATTCCTTTTTATCTTCACTATTCTTTTGCTAAGAAGATTTCTGAATAGGACTATGTGCTATGGCCCTTCAATGACCTCTCCTGCTATATACTCTTACTGGGCTATTTTGCAAATTCCACCTTCTCTATTATATGTGAGACCCTGAAAATAAATAGAATGGAACAATGTGGACCATGGTGATCTGGAACAAGATTAGGGTTGGACTTTGCAAGAAATAGTGCAGAACAGAAAAAAGCATTTGACAAGATTAAAAACCTCTTTATGATAAAAGATCTGGAGACGCTAGGAATATATATATAACATTCCTCAATATGGCAAACAAAAAGCCAGCATCATACTTAATTGTGAAAAGTTAAAACAATTTCCTCTAAAATCAGAAACAAGACTTTTTCAGCTTCTCTTTAATATAATACTGGAATTCCTATCAAGAGCTATGAGGCAAGGGAACAACATAAAGGTAATCCAAATGTGGAAAGAAGTAAAACTATCCCTCTTTGCAGATGACATGATCCTGTATTTAAGGAACACTATAGATTTCTCCTCCAAATTAAGTGAATTAACCTGAATCTTTGGCAAAGTAGCAGGTTATAAAATTAACCCCCCCCCCTCCAAAGTAGCCTTCCTATAAGCCAACAATAAAAAGAATGAGGATGAAATCAGGAAAGTAACTCCATTTGCAATAGCCTCAAAAATACCTAGGTGTTCACAAAGATGTGAAGGATTGCTATGATGAAAATTTTAAAAACTTGGAAAAGGAAATTAAAGCAGATTTAAGGAACTGGAAAAATCTTCCATGCTCTTGGATTGGAAGTATTGATGTGAAAATGGCAATACTGGCCAAAGCTATCTACAAATTCAATGCATTACCCACCAAAATCCCAACACAATTCTTCACTGATATAGTGGAAGCAATCCAAATATTCATATGGAATAATAAACACCCTGAATAGTAAAAACATATTCCTTACCTAGAACAGTGCTGGAGGAATATTGATACCAAACTCTATTACAAAGATGTAGTAATAGAAACAACTTGGTACTGGCACAAGAATATGCCTGAGGACCAAGCATGACCACTTAATGTTTGAAAAGGTAGCCAAAAACACAGGATGGAAGAAAGACAGCCTCTACAACAAGTAGATATGGCAAAATTGGCTATATACATGCTGAAAACTGAAGCCAGATTTTTATATATAACCCTGTACGAGACTCAATTCTAAATGGATTAAGGAACTCAGTGTAAGACCAGATACCCTGAAAATATTACAGGCAAGGATAGGGAAAACACTAGGGCTCCTGGCATGGGTCAAAACTTCCTAAGTAAAATCGAGAATCACACAAATCAAAGAAAGACAAGCTGGGTGCCAGTGGCTCATGCTTGTAATCCTACCTACTCAGGAGGCTGAGATCTGAGAATCACTGTTCAAAGTCCTCCCAGACAGGAAAGTCCATGAGACTTTTGTCTCCATTTAAACACCAGAAAACTGGAAGTGGCACTATTGCTCAAGTGGCAGAGCGCTAGCCTTGAGCTGAAAACTCAGGGACAGTGCACAATCCCAGAGTTCAAGCCCCACAACTGACTAAAAAAGGAAAGAAAGAGACAAAGAAAGAAAGAAAGAAAGAAAGAAAGGAAAAGAAATAAAGGAAGAAAGAAATAAAGAGAGAAAGAAAGAAAGACTGGATACATGGTATTGCAACAAACTAAAGAGTTTCTGCAAGGCAAACATAGCAAGATAAATAGTCCACAAAATAGGAGAAAATCTTTACTAGCTATGTGTAGGGTTAGATCTCCAGCAGGAGGTAAGCGCGAATGATGAGCACAAGGAACACACGTTGGGAGAACAGGCTTAAGCAGGTCTCGTTTATTTCTGCACAAGGGGGGGGCGGATTTTATAGCCCCAGCTTTCCCAACCTTCTGAGTCCTTCCCAGCCAATTACTTAGCAGCGAGTTGATGTAAGGCACTTGTGATGGGCACTGCTTGGTGACAAGCACTGATTGATCCCCGGGGGCATGTAGGGAGCGTGGACAGCTCATGGTGGCAAGCTAGGCAGACGTACCTGTGGATCACATCTCTATGAGCAGAAAGTGTGCTTCAACTGCTACTTTAGCTGACTCAACCAGATCTGACTGGCTTTACCCACAAATTACCCCCCCTCTTTTTTTTTTAAAGGACTGTCATTATGGTGACCCTTCTTTGGAGGCGTTTTTGCCAGGAGTGCAAGCATTTAATAATTCCTAGGAGAGTAAGCCCTATAAGCGCAAGGCCCCCAGATGACCAGAGAGGATGATGAAAAACACTGCTGTAACTTTAAAAGCACATCTTCTAAAAAGGAGGCAGCAGGAATAAGCTGTATGGTGGTCTGGTTTAGGCGGGTAACATCATGCAGCAGGTGGTGGGTGAAGTTTAAGTACTTAAGGGACCAAGGGCCTTTGATGTAGTTACTAAGTTCAGTGGCCTTGGGTGCGGAAATGGAAAGCTGACAGACGGAAGTAGTCATAGCATTACATAGTCCTCCTTGTTGAAATCGAAGAAACGTAATCTGTTCTTGAAGCAAGTATATTTGTTGTTGGAGCACAAGGAGGCCTCCCTTAATATGACTGGCAACTTGCAAATGTTGTAATTCTATGGATGGCAGTTGAGGGATGAGCTGGTTTATCTGATGCACTATGGACACGCTTTGGGACAGCGATATAGCGGCAGTGGTAGCTGAAGCCACTCTAGAGATGATCGCCGACACCATTGCAATGCTTAATCCCACTGCTCTTTTAGGACGTAGATGAATCAAGTGAACCTGGGAGAATGAGAGTCATTAATAGCCAGAACAATAAATGGGGGAACATGTACCAAACCTGCAAAAGGATATGAGTCATTGGGTTGCCAGTGATTGCTGAGAGTGCAAGTAGCGGAGGAGTTGTCTCCTAGACAAAAAAAGAACGGGGCTCTAACCACTACCATTCCTGACATCTGGTCTCATGCAGATCGGTTACAGCAACAAGTATTGGCCAATAGGAAAGGGGACAAATCCAGGCAGAAATGTGATGAACAAACAATTGGCATGGGTGGGGGGGTCCTAGACCTCCCAATCGTCCCCCTGAAGAGTTATAAAACTAAAGATTTTGAGGTTGGGCATCTTTTTCAGATTGGTTGTATATAGCGGGGTAGAGGGACAACGGGAGGTCCCCACATACTTTGCCTTGCCAGGAATTGGCACAAAGGCTAATCACTAATTCCTCAAGAGGAGTGGAAACATTGCCAAAGCTATCAAACTCCCTGTGTGGGCATAACTGCATATGAAAAGGTAGCCTGAGGGGCTGGGAAGGTGGCTCAGTGGTAGAGCACTTGCCTTGCATGCTTGAGGCCCTGGGTTCGATTCCTCAGCACCACATAAGCAAAAACAAAAAAGCCGGAAGTGGCTCTGTGGCTCAAGTGGTAGAGCACTAGCCTTGAGCTGAAGAGCTGAGGGACAGCGCCCAGGCCCAGAGTTCAGGCCCCACGACCGGACCCCCCCCCCAAAAAAAAGAAAGAAAAGGTAGCCTGAATGCATTTTTTTCGGGTGGGACAAATGAGGTAGGGTCCTGTGTAGTTCCACCATCCTGTCCCATGCGTTACTGTTGCGAGGGGTATGGTACAGCCATCAAATTGCTTTACCATCTCGTTTGAAAAACAAAGAGATGGCTCCCTTCCATCCAAAAGTAATGTTTGTTTTTTGATGCCATAGAGCATCTGCTGAGAAAGGAAGGCCAACCATGTCATTGGAAGAAAGCATTTGAGGGAAGATGGTGGTATCTTCCCCTACCATCATTAAGATTTGGGGGCTGGGCACTGAAGTTATCTTACCCTGCCCTGCAGCAGATTGAGAATTGGCTGTAATAATGGCACACATTAGTAGGAATAGAGTACCATGCCCCGGGTTAGGGGCTGAGGCCATAGCCTGTGCTTGTTCTACCAATCCCTTTAGGTCTTCCCAAGTGATGGCATGGGCTCTAGCTCGAGGTCTGCATCTTGTCCTCCTCAGGCTGTTCAAGCGTAGTTGACTCATCTTGCTCGTAGGTGGTGATGGTTGGTTGGACATCTCGAGCTGAGATCCAAACAGGTTTATCACTTGTGTCTGGAAAGATACAAGCAAATCCTCTCCCTTGTGCCATTAGGAGAGCAGGGCCCTCCCATTTTCTTGTGATGGGGTCCCTCCATCTAACCAAAGGGACCGGAGTAGGTGTTTTCATGAGTCCCCAATGCAGGGCCACGGGGGACCTGCGTGTGGTGGGTGTAAATGTTAAAAAGTTTTTTACTATAAGGCAATAATTTAATTGTGATTAAGCCCTAACACCTCCAGTTCCCCCTTTTCTTTTAAAAGAAGGGTCTTGATTTCTTTATGACTGCGTTCAACAATGGCTTGGCCTTGTGGGTTATATGGAATACCTGTCTGGTGTGTAATGTTCCAAAGGGTACAAAATTCATGAAACTGTTTGGAGGTGTAAGCAGGGCCATTATCTGTTTTAAGGGTCCAAGGAATGCCCATAATTGTAATGGCATGCATAAGTGACTTAATAGCATGCCTTGTTGTTTCACCTGTTAAGGCTAAGGCTGTAATAAAGCCTGAGAATGTATCTATGCATACATGAATGTATTTTTGTTTACCGAATTGGGGGATATGGGTTATGTCCACTTGCCATGTGCCATTGGGTCTAAGGCCTTGCGGATTTGTTCCCATGGGTTGGAGCGGTCCTAAGGGTAAAAGAGGCACACAGGAGGAGCAGGACTGAATCATGTGCTTGCATTGTTGGTGCGTCAAATCAGGAAATAACTGTTTGATAGAAGATGCTGATAAATGAAAGTGACGATGTAACGTTCGGGCCTGGTCCATAGACGTATTGGTGAGTATGTGACAGCATGATCAATGGCTTTATTACCAGCAGTTAGGGATCTGGGAGGTTAGTGTGAGATCTAATGTGTTGAATGTATCAGGGTTGGACACGATTGTCTAGTATAGTTTGTAGTTTACACATTATTCACGTTACATCATGACCATCATCTCTTAATAATGCTTCAGGAAGAATGGCAACAGTTTGTACAGCATATAAACTATCAGAAAAAATATTAAGAGGTTCTCTGGGAAAAGATGTAAGGGTGAGTAAAATGGCCAGTAACTCAGCAGCTTGAAAGGACAGGGATTGTTGTTGAAGCATGTATTTTTTAGTATTGGCGTTGTAAAATCCATAAACAGTTTTGCCAGCATCTGTAAAAAGTACAACTGATTGAGGGATAGGTTGCCCCTTGGGACGGGTATAACATTTTCATGAAAGTGGGAGTTCTTGGGTAACTTTTAAAACAGGGCTTTTGGGAATATGATTATCAATGTTAAAATAGTAGTGGATGATTTGTAAGGCTAATTCCTCTTCGGTCGTTAGGAAATCAAAGATTGTTTTTGTAATGGGCCAGATAAGACAGTTGGGGAATCAGCCATAAATTTGACAGCAACATTCTGCGCCTTTGATGGCTAGGTTGCATAGCATGGTAATGGGTGTGCTAATATTTGGTAATTGAGAAGTGGCAAAGTGTACCCATTGTAACTCACCATGGTTTGCGTCAGCGCTGCCATTAGGCCATTATTATTTAATATAATCAGGGTGATTTTTGGGTGGTATTTAAAAACACCAAAGGGGTTGACCATAATCGATCAGTGACTTGTAAAACTTGTTGAGCATCAGGTGAAAGTATATGAAGGGAAATTGGGTCAGAGGGTTCCTAAAGCAATTGAAATAAAGGTTGGAGCTGTTGGGTGGGGAGGTGCATAAAATCGCGTACCCAGTTAATATGTCCATATAATTGTTGTAATTCAGTTAAAGTATATTGGGACTTAATGACAATACTAGGCCAATTTGGGATAATTGTTTGATTTAAATGGTATCCAAGATAGGCGTAAAGGGCTTTAAGTTGAATTTTTTCAGGGGCAATATGAAGGCCTAGCATTGTAAGATTTTTTTGGTTTGTTTTTTGTTCTTTGTTTTTTATCATTTAGAGTTATGGGGAGATTGTATTTTTATTTACATTTAGTCCCTTGCATTCTGGTCTATGAATGGCTTCTACTTGGATTTCAAGTAGGCTCCTGGTAGGAGGAGGTGGGGTTGGGAGAAACCCCTTATAGAAAAGCAGAACCCAAATCTCTCCAGGCTCCATAATTTTGCTCTTGCTTCAGAAAAAGAAGTCATCTCTCCTGAGATGTTCTGTGCTTTATATCCTGAAATTTGCCACTGGCTGTTTCTTGGTGTGAGGTGAGAAGTGCAGTATGCAGTACTGCAGAGGATAGAGGATAGCAGGAGTGCAGAATGAGGCCTCTGCTTTCCAGGGGTGTTCCAACTTTCAGGAGCCTCCAGGATGTATTCAGACTCCTCAGGACCTGGTTCTGTGGCAGACACGATATGAGGAAAGCTCAGGACAGCACTGAGTTCTAAAGGCAAAGGGTACGTGGTGAGGGGCCAGGATGGGCCCCTGTGTGGTGCCATAGTGAGCAGCCATACTACTTGAGCCAGAGAGGGTAGGTGCCTAGGGCCTGGTCCTTCAGAGATGAGCAGAGCTGGGGCAGAAAGACCAATTTCAGTGTAACCAGGAGGCTACAGGAAATAATAATGATGGCTGTTGATTTGGCATTAAAGACATGATATTGTCAAAGCCACAAGGGCTGAGGGTGGCACCAATGCGCTGCAGCCAGAAAGTGGGTTGGCCAACACATGTGGGAAGAACAGATGATGTGTGAGCAGCCCAGCCAACACCTCCACAGGCGGTCTTCACAGGTCTTCACAAGAAGACTGCTGTGCCTGGTGAGCTACTTTGGACAAAGTCTCCCATACATCCTTCAAGGCACTTACATAGCATATTTCTGTGTCCATTCTCTTGCTGGTCTGTTGTACTTCTCCTTGGTCAGCCTTGTAGGTATGGGCTATTTCTGGTACCAGAGGATCATCAGGGTTGGGGTCTCAGAGCAGAGAGCAGATGGACAAGGGAACTTTGGACACAGTCAGTGTTGGAGACCACTGTGACTGCAGAATGTCCAGGCATATGCTGCCGTTGCTGTTGATATTGGGGTGATATATTTTGGTCGTGAAAGCAACCTTTGTGGGCTTGAAAGGGTAATCAGTAGGAAAGTGGATGGTCAGGAAGAAAACACCTCCTTGGTAAGGACTTTCATTTGGACCCATGATGGTGGCCTGCCAGTGGAACAAATCATCACCCACAGGTCCTGCAGAACACTGGGCAGGAGGATCCCTATGCAAGTTGGTCAGTTCCTTCTGGATCCACTTCAGCGCCATGGTCCCCACAGCTATGGACCCGGAGGCCCAGCGGAGCTGCCCAAGGCAGCCCGCTGCTGGCTCCAGGTTTTTCTTGAGTTGTGTTAAACAGGCTTGCGTAGTTGTAGAATCTTTATGTGCTATTAAAATGTCATCCATGTAATGGACACAAAAGCATTTTGAAAGCAAAGACCTAATAGCATGGGCAACATACATCTGACATATAGTAGGGCTATTTTTCATTCCTTGAGGGAGAACTTTCCCTTGATATCGACGAATGGGTAGATGACAGTTAGGTTCCCAATCTGAGAAGGCAAAATATTCTTTATCTTTGGGATGTAGGGGGATGGAAAAAAAGCAGGCCTTGATGTTAATAATGGCAATGTGCCAATCTTTGGGTATTGCAGAAAGGTGCAGAAGTCTGAGTTGAAGCATTCCCATCTTTTTAATATGACTATTTATGGAACGTAGGTCATGGAGAAGTCTCCATTTTCCTGGAGCCCTTTTTTGGATAATAAAAATGGGAGACTTGTGGGGACTGATGCTAGGTTCTATGTGTCTCTTTTCTAGTTGCTCCTCCACTAGAGCCTAGAGATGAGGGAGCTTTTCAGGGGAGATAGGCCACCGTTCAACCCAAATGGGTTTCGTGGTGTCCCATTGGAGTGGAGCTGGCTGTGGTCGCGCAACAGTGGCCATTAGAATTGGGGGTACTGTGGGTGATTAATGGCTCTATCAGTTATGATGTCTTCATAAAAAGCCTTATCATCTGTTGTTATCACAGTACCCATGTTAGTGAGGACATCTCTTCCCCAAAGATTGCATGGAAGGTCCGGGGTGATAAGAGGTTTAAAAGTCCTGGTGGCCCCATCACAGTCTTCCCATCTTACAGGCCATTGGACCTGGAGGGAATCTGTTTTCCACTGACACCTTGTATGCAGGGGCCAAGAATTAGGTTCCATCCCAACCCTTCAACTTCTTTCTTTCTAAGGACCGTACACAGTCAGCTCCTGTATCAATGATGCCCTTAAATTCTGTTCCATTAATTTTAAGTTTTATTCTAGCTTTTCTATTTTGGATAGGAATAGTCCATAACTTGAGATGGTGGTTGTTGCCTTTGTCCTCTTGGGGTCGGAGCTGAGGACTGCCCCTTATTTAGTTTAAAGGCTGAGTCTTAGAGCGGCATTCAGAGGCCCAATGAAAACTTTTTTTGCATTTAGGACATACAGAAGGAGGTTGCTTTTATTTGGGTGAGCCCCGGAGTGATGGGCAATCCTTTTTGAAATGACCAGTCCCACCACATCCCCAACAAAGTCGATTTCCCATTGTACCATTAGGGGGCACGTGAGCACTGGAGGTCATAGAGGTGAAAGCCTTTGCAAGGGTAGTCATAGCATGAGTTGATGTCCCCAAATCTTTGGTGTGTAGGATCCAATCAGTGATCTCATTTCATTCAGGGGCAATGGCTTGTCTGCATTCCTGTGTGGCCCCCTCCCATATTAGGGTCTTGGTTAGTGCCTCTTGGGCTCCAGTGTGGGATACCTTCCGGGCCACTGCTTCTTGAACAAGGGCAATGAAGTCAGTGAAAGGCTCATTGGGATGTTGTATGAGAGTTTTTAGTTGTCTGTCCCCTTCTTTAGAAGGGAATGAGGAGACAGCCCGCAACGCACAGAGGCGTACTTGGTCAAAGTACTGCGGAGGCACCACTGCTTGTGCGGCAGGAGACGCATAAGCTCCTTCCCCTTTTAAACAATCGGGGTCCCCCATGGCAGCATCATGCCCTCCAGCAGAGACATTTTGTGCACTTTGTTGTTCACATTCATCATAAAAAGCAGCCTTCCATAAAAGGAAGTCCCTCGAAGATAATGCTGGGCGCATTAAGCTCTTCCAATCATGGGGCAATTAAGATCAATCATAATGGTGTCGAGCATCTGTTGAGCATACGGGGAGTGTAGAGTGTAGACCATCTTCCCTGACATCGGTCCGGTATTTGTCAAGTACTTTTGGGTCATGGGGGTACCATTGGCTAGGTCGTGCAGTGGTTCAGTTGACGTTTACCGGGAACATGAACTGGGGTTCATTTACAGGGTTGGTTGTTGTTGCCACAGTAGTTGTGGGGCCTGCGAACAACTGTTGTATTACAGGGGGAACAACGGCTTTTTCTTCTTTGGCAAAGTTGGATATGTCTGCCCAAGGATATAAAGTTCCCTGAGGGGAGTTCCCAGGCTGGCTTACACGGCCAAAAGAAGTGATTGAGCAGGTTTCCTGGGACCGATAGTGTGGGGGAGGCGATTTTACAAGTGTAGCTGGCTGACCCCCTGGGTCACATGATGGTGGAAGTTGTTGATCATCTGCATTTTTACTGGAATTGTTTGATGCATCACAAGAAGACGGGAGTGCCTGTGCATCTTCACCATTTTCTGTTTATCCTGTTTCTTCTCTCAGTGAGGTGTTAAATGCCTGCAGAGTTTCCCCTTCTTTCCCTGATAGACAGGCTTAAATAGCCACTACAATGGGGTAAAAAGGTTAGGGGTAGCTCAGCACCTTGGCGGACTTCTTTTTTACGAGCTGCCTGAAGGAGCGGGTCCAGCTGTCTGGATCCCAAATGGCCTCGGAGTCAATCCAGGGACACAATTCATTTACTATTTCCCATATTAAACTAGCTTCCTTTTGTGATACTTTTATCCACCTACTCGGAAGTGGGGCAACAAGCACTTGTGATTGAGGCTCTCGTGCTGCGGGGGGAAGGTTGCCCATGGAGGCACTTACCTTGCACTAGACCGTCCATTTGCCAAAAATACTCAAGCCCCACGTTGGGCGTCACTTGTAGGGCTAGATCTCTGGCAGGAGGTAAGCGTGAATGATGCGCACTAGGAACACACGTTGGGAGAACAGGCTTAAGCAGGTCTCGTTTATTTCTGCGCAAGGGGAGGATTTTATAGCCCCAGCTTTCCCAACCTCCTGAGTCGTTCCCAGCCAATTACTTAGCAGGGAGTTGATGTAAGGCACTTGTGACAGGCACTGTTTGGTGACAGGCACTGATTGGTCCCCCTGGGGCATGTAGGGAGTGTGGACAGCTCATGGCTGGCAAGCTAGGCAGACGTGCCTGTGGGTCACATCTCTATGAGCAGGAAGTGTGCTTCAACTGATACTTTAGCTGATTCAACCAGATCTGACGGGCTCTATCCACAGCTATGCATCAGTCAAGGGCTGCATATCTGTACAGCTCAAAAAATTGAATCCCCCCAAAAGAAATCCTCAAAAAAAAAACAACCCAATTAATAAATGGGCTAAAGATTTAAAGAGAGACTTCGCAGAATCTGCCATGGCTGGGACAGTACAATGACAGGAGACTAGGCAAAGAACTGAGTTTTTGAGGGACCCAAGGCAATGCTGTTGGATGCTGAGGCACCATTAAAAAACATTTTTATTGAATTTAATACAGAGGGAGGGGACTAAGATACATGCAAAGGCTAGGGTTACAATCATTAATATGAAGCATAGTTTGCATACAAGTGATAATTGACTTCCTTATCTTAGGATGTGTAGGGAAGCAAAGAACATTCCAATGTAAACACAGCCTCCATCTGGAGCTCCAAGCCACCACCATTCTGGGAGCTTTGCTGAGAGATTGGCATTTTATCCCTCAGTCCCTTCAGACCTCACAGCTTCATCTCAGCTACAGGGCTCCTCACATCAGAAGAAGTAAGAATGGCCAATAGACACATAGATGTGAGACATCTCTGGCCATAAAAGAAATGCAAATCAAAACAACATGAGATTTCACCTCACCCCATTGACCATTATCAAGAAAACTAACAACAACAAATGCTAGCAGGATATGACCAAAGGGAACCATACTACTGTTGGTGGAAATGTAAACTTGTTTAATCACTCTGGATAGCAGTATGAAGATTCCTCAAAAGACTAAACATGGAGCTTCCCAATGACTTAGCAATTCTACTCTTGGGCATTTATCCATTTGAACACAAACTGGGCCACACTAAAGCCACCAGGCCAACCATGTTCATTGCTGCATTGTTTACCATAGCCAAGATGTGGAATCAACCTAGATTCCCCTCAGTGGAAGGGATGGATCAACAAAATATGATATATATGCACAATAGAATTATATGTTTCCATTAGAGAGAATAATATTGCTCCATTTGTAAGGAAATGGAAAATGAATTGTACATCATGTGGGTGTGGGTGGGAGGAGAAAAATGAAAGAGAGCTATGGAAGGAGAGACATTATTCAAAAAGAATCATTACTTTATGTAACTGTAACCCTTCTGCATACCAACTCTACAATAACAATAAAAATTAAAAAGAAGTCTAGTATTTCATTATTCCCAAGTAACTTAATTTATTAAAAGCATAAGAATTATAACATAAAACTATTAAAGTTTTAAATAAGACTCATATTGAAAGATAAATCGCTCATCATAGGTGATACTTAAATGGAAAGAAAATTTTTTACCACAATTGCACATTGAACTATGAGGCACAGAACAAGTTCCTAATTATTAGAAATATGTTTAGACGCCACTGTGGCTCTTTCTTTTTCATTCAACAAAATAATAGTTTGCAATATATCATTTTGAGATCTGTGTGCAATATATTTTGATCATATTTACCCTGTCTCCCTACCTATGACTATTCTCACTTTCAAATAATACAAATTTTGTGTTCATATCCCTTTTTTTGAGATCCATGCTGTACAGATGAGAAAGAATTTGTGATATTTGTCTTTTGGAGACTGAATTATATTGCTTAAAATTATGACTCCAATTCTCTTTTCCTGTAAATAGTGTTCATATCTTGACTCAGTATTACCCTATTTTGTACATATTCCATTATTTTTCTAATTGAATCATTCACAGAGGGAGAACTATATTCCATAACCGTAGACAGTAGAGCAATAAACACAGGTGTTTACAAATATGTTCTGAAAACTGACTTTGATTCCTTTGAGTACATGCCCATGATTGGTAAATTAGGATGACAGGGAATTCTATGTATAGGATATGTTTAGATTTGGTGAACCTCCATAAAGATTTTAAACTATATGGGATAATTTACATTCTACCAATATGTTTGTTTCCTCCATATCCTCTTCTTATTGGGATTCTTTCTGTTATTCCTCTTTGTTCATTCACAAGAAAATTGCGGTAGAGTTTTATATTGCTAAAAAGATAGACATGGTACTTCTGTGGTTGTATATAAGAAAACGTGTTTATTGGATGATTATTTTCCTCTTTGAAGCAGGGAGTTAATATATTTTCACAGGCAAACTAAAATTCAGGTGTTCTAAACTATATGCTAAATTGTAAAACATGTCTTTAGTGAAATTAATTAGGGACTAGAAGCTAGAAATGATTAGATAATAAATAGCTTACTGGTACATGCTCATTTTGCTGAAAAAATAAACAATTAGAATATTTTATTGATTTTAAAGAATTGCTAGTTTAATTTTAATATGCAACATGCAAAGCATCCAAAATAAGGCAAAAGAGAGGAGATAATGCAAAACAAATAAATTACAAAGCTTCTGTTAGGACCAGTAAACGAGTTCCATTTCCATAGGCTTATGTTGACAATAAGAAATTTTTTTTATTTTAATTTTAATTTTTTGTGAACATACTGTACAGAGGGGTTACAATTACATGGGCAAGATAATGAGTACATTTCTTATCAAGCATTGCAGCCTCTTCCTTTGTTTACCCTTCACATCCCTTCCCAGCCTCCCCCCGCCCCCCCAATCCACCCCCCCAACCAAAGATGTAAAGTGCGTTTCAACATGACAACTTGTATTTCTCATAGTTGTAAGGGGTCCACCTGTATCCTTAAACGACTTGTTTTACCCATCTCCTCCACAAATTATACCGACATCAAATATAGTGAAAGCAGGGGTTATACTGTGTGGGAGGGACATACAAAGCTACAAAGAAATAATCTTATAAATGAGTTAGAAACAAATGCACGAAAGAAAAAAAAAACATTTAAATACATATCTAAGGGTTCATTTTCCTAACATCACATTATCTGACCTTTTCTGCTTGACTCGTACATATACTAGATATTGCAAATAAGAGAAACCATGGGACCTATGTTTCTTTGGGCTTGGCTTACTTCACTTAATATAATTTTTTCCAAGCCTTTTCATTTCCTAACAAATGGGGAAATGTCATTCTTTCTGATGGAGGCATAGAACTCCATTGTGTATATATACCACATTTTCTTGATCCATTCATCTATTGAGGGGCATCTGGGTTGGTTTCATATCTTAGCAATGGTAAATAATGCTGCAATAAACATAGTTGTGCTGGAAGCTTTAGTGTGGTCTTGTTTGTAAACATTTGGGTAAATGCCCAAAAGTGGGATTGCTGGGTCATAGGTGAGCTCTATGTGAAGTCTTTTCAGGAACCTCCATACTGCTTTCCAAAGTGGTTGAACAAGTTTACATTCCCACCAACAATGAAGTAAGGTTTTCTTCTGTCCACATCCCCTCCAGCATCTGTTGTTGTTAGAGTTCTTGATTATAGCCATTCTAACTGGGGTGAGGTGGTATCTCAATATTGTTTTGATTTGCATTTCTTTTATTGCTAGGGAGGTTGAGCATTTCTTCATGTGTCTATTTGCCATCCTTCTTTCTTCTTCAGAGAAGTTTCTCTTCAAGTCTTTAGCCCACTTATTTATTGGGCAGAAGTTTTGCATCAATGTTCATCAAAGAAATGGGTCTAGAGTTCTCTTTCTTTGATGAGTCCCTGCCTGGTTTTGGGATGAGGGTTATGATGGCTTCATAGAAAGAGTTAGGTAGTGAACATTCTCTTTCAATTTCATTGAAGAGTTGGAGGAGAATTGGTGTGAGGTCAGCTTTGAAGGCCTTGTAGAATTCCGCTGTAAAACCATCTGGTTCTGGACTTTTCTTAGCTGGGAGGTCTCTTATTGCTTACTGTATTTCAATGCTTGATATGGGCCTGTTAAGATGGTTTAACTCATCTTGGTTTAGTTTTGGCATGTCAATATTTGCTAGGAAAAGGTCCATTTCTGCCAAGTTCTCAAACTTATTAGCATAAAGTTTTGAGAAATAATCCCTTAAAATGTTCTGAATCTTGGTTGTTTCCGTGGTGATGTTGCCTTTCTCCTCTCTGAGTTTATTTATTTGGGTGTGTTCTCTTCTTTTTCTGATAAGATTTGCTAAGGGTCTGTCAATTTTGTTAATTTCTTCGAAGAACCAGCTCTTTGTTTTGTTGCGTCTTTCTATAGTTTTTTTTTGATTCTAATTCATTTAATTCTGATTTCATTTTAATTATTTCTTTCCGTCTACTGGATTGGGGTTTATCTTGCTGCTCTTTTTCAAGGAGGTTCAGATGTGTCATTAAATTGTTGGTTTCAGATCTCTCCAATTTGTTGATGTAGGAACTCAGAGCTATAAACTTGCCTCTGAGTACTGCCTTTGCTGTGTCCCAGAGGAGCTGGTAATTTGTGTGCTCCTTTTTGTTGAATAGTATGAACATTTGAATTTCCTTTCTAATCTCTTCCTTGACCCACTCATAATTCAGCAGTCTGTTGTTCAGCCTCCATGTGTTACCGGACTTTCTTTGGTGGCGGAGAGATCCCTTAATTAGTATGTAGTGACCTTCTTTATCTCTTCTCACAAATTTTAATTTGAAGTCTATTTTATCTGATATTAGGATTGCAACTCCCGCCTCTTTATGGGGACCATTTGCTTGGTAGATTTTGTTCCAGCCTTTAACATTGAAAATGTATTTGTTTTTACGGGCAAGATGTGACTCCTGAAGGCAGCAGATAGAAGGATCTTGTTTTGTAATCCAACTAGACAGTCTATGTTGCTTAATTGGAGAGTTCAGTCCGTTAACTTTAAGAGATAGGACTGAGAGGTATTTGGGAGTTCCTGCCATGTTATCCACCTTTTTGGAGGCTGCAAAAACTGGGTTCTTCCTATGGTTCTTGGATTCTCAGTTTGGGTGCAGTTTCTTGGCCTTTCTTGTGGTCGTGTTTGTTTTCTATGTGTAGGACATCTTTAAGAATCTTTTGTAGGGCTGGTTTGGTGGAGATGTATTGTTTCAATTTTTCTTTGCTATGGAAGGTATTTATTTGACCTTTGGTTATGAAGGAGAGTTTAGCTGGGTACAGTATTCTTGGTTGATAGTTGTTTGTTTTTAGGGAATGGCATACATCATTCCAGGCTCTTCTTGCTTTGTCTCTGCTGAGAAATCTGAGGTGATTCTAATTGGTTTCCCTTTATAGGTGATTAACCTTTTCTCCTTGACAGCTTTAAGGATCTTTTCCTTGGTCTGCATTGATCCTGTGTGGATTATAATGTGACAGTTGGATGTCCTATTCTGTTCTGGTCTATTTGGAGTTCTAAAAGCTTCTTGTATTTGAATAGGCCTATCTTTTTGCATGTTTGGGAAGTTCTCTGCTAGGATCCTTTTAAACAAATTTCCTAGACTACTAACTTCTGTTTCTCGGTGCTCCTCTACACTCATTATCCTTAGATTAGGCCTTCTGATGGTGTCTTCCAAGTGTTGGATAGATCTTTCATATTTCTTGGATTTGTCTTGGATGGTTGTATGTTCTTTCTTTATAATGTCTAGGCTGTCTTCAATCCCCAAGATTTGATCTTCTACATGGTATAACCTCTTCTCGATACTTTCTACTGTGTTTTTTACTTCTTTTCCTTCTAGTTGTTCAGCTTTGATGGCTTCAGATTCGTTGTTGAAACTATGTTTTAGATCTTGTATGAACTTCTTTCCTTCCTTAATTTGGTGTTCAGTGTTTATTCTCAAATCACTTAGTTGATTAGTTATGGTTTCCTTAGATTCCCATTCCCTCTGTGTTCTCCCTGACTTCCTTCAGCTCTTTGTTAGTGGATTCCATGAATGCCTTTAGTGATCTTTGTGTATTCTCATCCTGCTCTCTCAATTCCTGTATTACTCTTTGATTAGCTTCCTCCCGTTCATGGGATTCCTGTAGTTCTCTTTGAGTGATCTCAGCCTGCTCATGCCATTCCTGCCTTTCTCTTTGAGTATTCTCAAGCTGCTCATGCAAATCCTGTATCAGTTTTTGAGTAGCTTCCTCACGCTTATGATATTCCTGTAGAAACTTTTGGATTGCCGCCTTTCTCTCCCTATCATGCTCATACAGAGTCCTTTGTATGTTTTCAATCTTTTCATTTATCATG
Organism: Dipodomys spectabilis; assembly: GCF_019054845.1. NCBI lineage: Eukaryota > Metazoa > Chordata > Mammalia > Rodentia > Heteromyidae > Dipodomys > Dipodomys spectabilis. The sequence goes on along the minus strand of NW_024871168.1, from coordinate 2,169,095 downwards.
TTTGCCAGCAGTGTTTGTAGAGCTATTTGGGGACTCTCCTCTGGATTATTCATTGTCTGTTCTGTCCCCTGGTTATCATGAGTGGGAGTTGAGATACCCGGACTTGCCATTTTTCTTGTGTTTTTTCCGGCTTACTCTGCCCATTTAGGATGAAACTAACACCAGTTTTGTGCTAGAACACTATCTTAAGGCGAGTATCAACCAAAGTCTGTATTTGCACAGTTAATAGTCTGCAGATACAATCTAGTTCAACAGATACATCTATTCAACATCAAACAACTATATATTATATATATATATTGCAAAGAAGAATTTGGTAAACCAGAAATTATTAGGTTTAAGAAGAGATGTGGGTAAAAAATAGGAATAAAGTGATGTGGGAAGGCACAGGGAGTGTTAACTAAGTCCTAATCTCAAAGCAGGAAATAGGTTGGATAGGATGAAAGTAGAGAGAGAGAAAAAAAGGAAGAAAGAGTAAGGGAACAAAAAGAGACCCGAAAAAATAGAAAGGTAAAAATTAGAAATATTATACAGCTTCGAAAACAAACTATTCAGAGAAGAACATGAATATAATGAGAGAAGGGGAGGGATATAAAGGAGACGTGAAAAACTTAAAAATAAAAATACTTGAAATATTATATAGGTATAAAGAGGTAGTACTGGTATTAAGGAATTTAAGTCTAAGAGGTTTTGAATTTAGTAATAAATTTGTGGATTAAGTGTGTACACAATGGGGGATATGGTTTAATAATCGACTATGGGTTTATTTGAGGATGTGCAGAACAGCAATTAAGTCACATAAAAACGAAAGAGAAGAACAGGTTAAAAGGATAAGAAAGAAAGAAAAAAGATCAGAAGTTCAGTAGAGCTAAACAAAAAACAAAACAAAACAAAAATAAAAACAAAAAAGGGAAGAGAAACGCACACACACTTATACCTCTAAAATAAAATTGTAAGAGAATTAAAAAATTACTCGAAAACAATTTTCTTTTCAAAAAATGTAAAAATTAAAGATTAAAAAAATTTTTAGAAAAAAAATTTTTTTTAATAAAAGGTACAACAAAAAAAAATTCTTTGATTTTTTTGGGAGGGGTGGGAAAAATCCTGTGTCTCCCTTGTGTCTGTAACCAGTCTCTTGTTGGAGTCTCTGGTCTGCTTGTGTTCCTGTGGCTTGGTTGGTTACTTAAGTCAGTTTCTTTGAAAAGGCAGAAAAATGCTCTGTGCTCCTCCTCCAAGGTTAGTTCAATGGTAGGAGATGGCTTTTTCCTAGAGTTTGGAGATGCTGTGATTAGGCTACGTTCTGGGTAGAACTGAGGCCTTTCAGCAAACAGTAGCTTTTCCCGGAGGCTGGTTTGTGAGACACTCACAGAGCCCAGCCTGGAGCCACTCTCAGGGTTTCTGTTTACTGAATTTCAGTTGATTGTCCAAGCTGCTAAAGGGAGGGGCAGCCTCTGGCTCTGATTAGCCAGTGAAGAAAGCCACTCCTGGGGCTGGCACCCTAGCTGGGTGACTTTTCCCTGGGTGGAGCTGAGTCTGGCAGGTCAGGTTAGGCTCTTGTGACCTGCTAGATGACTAGATTTATTCCAGGGCCTGAGTTGGAGCTAGCAGCTCCACCGAGCCTTGTCGGTATCCAAGATGGAGATCTCCGGTACTGGAGGGGGAGGGGTGGCCTTCCCTCCTCTGCTCCCTGAGGAGTGAGGATGTCAGGCTTCTACTCACACCGAGTTTTGGTTCCTGGGTCGTCTCTGGTCTGAGAACTGCAGGATGAAGATGTCCGCTCCTTGTCGGTTCTTGCTGGTGTTGAGTCGAATCCGCTTGCCTGCCACTTCTGGCTCCTTCATCCCGGACTCTCTGTGATTCAGGTATGGCGCCTACGGCCGCTGCCACCGCTGCCACCGCCACGGCAGCTGCTGTCAAGTGCTCAAGGCTGTCTCCTTGCCTGTATTTCTCTCTCTAGCCTAACTCTGTCCTGTGATGGCACACTTGGTGTGATTCTCTGGCTTAGGACTGTTCACTGGAACTGTAAAACTGCTTTCTATGAGAGAGCTTGTTTAGACTCCAGCTTCTCCTCCGCCATCTTCCCGGAACTTCACTCTATTTCTTCTAATTAACCATTTTTCCTTTGTATTATTATCATTAAGTCGTTTTACAAAGGAGATGCCATTTATCTAAGAAGTTTATGAACACAAGATTTTTTGATCAATGTCAGATCTTTCACCATTTTCATCCATTCCCCACCCATTCCTTCTGTCACTCTCCTTAACATTGTAGGATATCCATTCAACCCCCTTTTTTAGCCCATCCTAGGGCTTGAACTCAGGGCCTGGGCACTGTCTGAGCTTGAATTGCATTTTGCTCAATGCTAGTGCTCTACCACATGAGTCACAGTACCACTATTGCCTTTTTCTGAGTAGTTTATTGGTTTTAAGGATCTCATGGACTTTCCTGCCCAGGCTTGCCTTCAAACTGCAATCCTCAGATTTCAGCCTTCTGAATAGCTAGGATTATATGTGGGAGCCAATGATGCGGGGCTCTATTAGATTCTGCACTGATTTCTTCCACTGTTCTCTTTATTAATCCATCCTTTTCCTGTTGACTCCATCACCCCTTTTAAGTACCTACTTCCTGGTGTTTTATTTTGCTGAACTTTGATTTGTACCTTCCTAAGGAATTACACCATTTGAGTTCTCCCTTGAATCTACTGTACTTCAGTTAATATATTGGTATATACCCACATACCGGCCAATGTAATTACATAGACGTTTATAAGGTAAATGTAATTGACAAAAATAGTGATTTTCCTCAAAACAGCACTGAAAGATGGAACCTTTATATAGTAGCAAACATGATCAATTAACCATTTCAAAGATTTATAATTGTAATAAGTCATAATTATGTATAATTTTATAAAGGTATAACAATATTTGGACATGGAATTACACTAGGCTAGAGCTTTATATAGTACACACATGTAAAATTCACACATAGGTAAAGTACACATATAGGTAAAATTCTAAATGCTAGATATAATGCATACTTCAACATTGAATTACTGTTTTTATCCTTGTATTTAATTCCCATGTGATTTTCAAACAGTTAAAACTCTCTTGAAAAGAATACATAGAAGTGAAGTTGACCACAAAACTGATTCCTCATATATTTTCAAAACCAAAAACAAAGCTAACAGCTTTTTTTTTTTTTCATTTTGACTGGGACGTTGAACATTTTTATTCATACACACACATATATACATATATAACCATATAATACCTATATTTGGCATCATTTGATATTTTGGCATATTTAGACATATAATAAGCATATCTAGATCAAATACTTATTAGATCCCTGCTGGCTGTGAGAACACTGAATCTTTCTTTCATCTTTTGCAAATACACTATACATTAGCATTTTTTGTACTTATTTTGTGTATGATAGTAAAGAAGAACTTACTTTTCTATTTCAATGAAACATATTACCTGTGGAAAAGGCTCACCCAAAAGTTTCCATGAGAGCAATGTGAGAGGAAATTTGAAGTACTCATCCTTCCTTCTTTTTTTGTAAGTCATGGGGCTTGATCTCATTGACTGGCACTGTGCCTGAGCTCTTTTGCTCAGGGCTACTTTGAGCCACAGTGCCACTCCAGTTTTCTGATGGATAATTGGAGATAAGGATCTCATGGACCTTCTTGCTCCGTCTGGCTTTGAACTGTGATTCTCAGATATCAGCCTCTTGAGTAGCTAGGATTTCAGGCACCAGGGTCCAGCCTCATCTTTCTGTTCTTGCATTGTATCTCTTAACATAATGTTTTACAATCCCATTCATGTGATTGCAAATAAAAATCATATACTTATTTCATAATGGATGCATTACTTCAAATTTCCAAGAAGAGATACAAATGTTCCCTTTTATCTGCATTCTCAATAGAACTTGGTACATTTGTCTTTTTAAAAAATGTTAATTATAAATTTATTGTCATTATAGAAGTGATGCACAGAGAGACTACAATTATATGAAGCAGGTAATGAGTCCATTTCCTTTTATAAATTGTCTCTTGTCTTTTGAGGAACCTCCATACTGCTTTCCAGAGTGGTTGAACAAATGTTTATTCCCTCCAACAGTGTGTTCCCTTTTGGACTCATTTTTGCCAGCAATTGTTATTGTTAGTTTTCTTGACAACTGCCATCCTAACTAGGGTGAAGAGGAATCTCAATGTTGTTTGATTTGCATGTCTTTTATGGTCAGAGATATTGAAAATCTCTTCATGTATCAAGATATGGAAATTACCCTGAAGTCCCTCAGTGGATAAATGAATGAAGAAAATGTGGTATATATACACAATGGAATTCTACACTTCCATCAGAATGAATGACATTGGTAAGGAAATGGAAAGACTCAGAAAGAATTATACTAAGTGAAGTAAGGCAGACACAAAGAAAAATAAGCTACATAGTTTCCCTCATTAATAATAACTAGAATGTGACTATAAATCTACAAGTAAACCCAATGGACAGTAAATGACAAATAATTACACCTGGATATGATTAATTAAACAGCAATCTAAATATTCACACAAAGTGAGAACAAAGGAGGATATTCTTAGGAGAGGATCACAAGGGCTCTATAGCTATGTGCTTAAGATCATATAAAATGATGAATTTCAAAATGAACCTCAAGAAATGGAAGTAAGAGGATATTTATTACACTGTTTGTGGTTCTTTTTTTCTTTTCTTCTTTCTTTTTTTTTTAATTCCCTTCTGTCATTTTTTTATTTCTATACTCTATATTTTATATATTAATTTATTTGATTTGGGGAAGGGGAGTCCCCCAAATGGTGGAACAAATGGTTAACGAATTCAGCAGTGAAACCTACTAGACATTATGTTGGAAAGTAACTATACAACTTAGCTGGGAGGGCAGTGGGGAAGGGAAAATCTAGGAGACAATGAGGGAGGGGATGACACTGTTCAAAAGGAAATGTTCTTATTACCTGAATTATGTAACTGTAACCACTCTGTACATCACCTTTACAATAAAATTTTTAAAAATTGGAATAAAAGAAGAGGAAAAACAAACAATATAATATCCAAAGCAGACAGTCTGTAGCACTCCCTTTCCAATTAGCCAGCAAAGGCAAGGTTTGAAAGGTAGAGTACCAGTCTTTGATTACAATGATAAAGAAGATAGTGTGGACATAATTGTGGATGACACACTGGAAGAATACTGGCAGATGGCGATCAACAGAGTAATGTAAGAAATGAGCAAGGAAATGGAATATTCTAAGGACAAAACATGTCCTGGGATGTCTTCTTGTTACCCTAGGAAAATTTCACACTATTCAGACCACAGAGTCTGTACTATGCCTAAACTCTGTTGCTTATGTGTACATGAAAATCGTGGTGAATATTCTGTGGATTACTAAGTTCTTTTAGTGTAAAGGCTTGCATATGCTAACATACCTGTTTATGGATACAGATATCCATATGGATACACCATTCCCAAAATGTGTATGAAATCATTTCTTTCACCAAAATGTGAAAAAGTAAGATTACTCATTAGATTTTTCTAAACTAAAATACAAAATAAAATGAATGGTATGTTGTTGGTTGTATGTAGAGTGCATAGGTTCTGCTGTTACTTGTGCTCTTTGTATCTGGTTTCAATATGATGAAAATTTAATGGTTATACTGCAACTTTTCCAGCACATATACAAATCACAAATATTTTATTATGACATGCATTCAGCTGAAGTAAATTAAATCAAATGAAAATTACACAAAAATATTTTAAGACAGTAGGTCAGAGCACAATTCACATTATGCAGTCATCAGTAAACCCATTTGGTCAATGGCTGTTCTATTTTCTGAGAATTTATTTTTATTGTTGCTTATCTCTAGGCTTCTCTTTATCTTTTAGGAGGTTTGACTCGGCCAACAGAGAAACCACAGACCTAAACAACTGCATAGATCATCTAGATTTTACAGACATCTACTGAATATATCACCCAGCAGCATCAGAATACACTTTTTCCTCAGCAGCACATGGAACATTTTTCAAAATAGATCACATTTTAGTTCACAAAGCAAACCTGTCCAAATTCAGAAACATTGAAGTTATACCATGCATTCTCTCAGACCACAAGCATATACTATTGGGAAAATGTGTACTTTCTCTCTAAGTTAACAGTGTTTTGATACAAGCAAGATTGTATTAACTAAAAGGAAAATACACAGAATTCTCATATTTTGCTCCTTTATCTACTTGATAAATTCTAAGCCATGATGATCTACTTTAAAAATAACCATTGATTTTTAACTGCTGGTCTGAGGAATTTTGCCACAATTAAATGAAGTTGCTTTTTTAAAATAAATTTTTTATTGTGAAAATACTGTACAAAGGGGTTACAAGTTGCTTTTTTATGATACTTATTAAGGGATTAATGACAAGTGACATATGCCTGTCTTTGGTGAGTCCAAAGCCAAATAAAAGTTCAAAGGCAAAAATAAAAGAAGAAGAAATTTGAGCTGCATTATTATTTTACTTATGAGATCAATGCAACTCCACCTATATACTACATCTAATAAAGTATTTACATTAATAATATTGTGTGTGCCCATAAGTAATAAATACATAATGCCAAAATCAGAAGTGAGGAGACAGTTGGAGAGTAAAAATTAAAATTAATTAGAAAATGTATGATACTAACTATTCATGGGAAATTATACAGAACAAAAGGTTTATTAAAGTATAATTATTTTAGTTAAAGAGTTGAGATTAAAATATACAGAGTATCATATATGTTTCTATTTCAAATTAGATTTATTAAGCCGAGTCAAACTCCCTAAAAGATAAAGAGAAGCCTAGAGAGAAGCAACAATAAAAATAAATTCTCAGAAAATAGAACAGCCATTGACCAAATGGGTTTACTGATGACTGCTTAATGTGAATTGTGCTCTGACCTACTGTCTTAAAATATTTTTGTGTAATTTTCATTTGATTTAATTTACTTCAGCTGAATGCATGTCATAATAAAATATTTGTGATTTGTATATGTGCTGGAAAAGTTGCAGTATAACCATTAAATTTTCATCATATTGAAACCAGATACAAAGAGCACAAGTAACAGCAAGTAACCTGTGTATTCTAGCCTATATGCAATTATAAATTTATAAAAAATGAATGCTACTGAAGATATGATAAAAGCATCCTCCATCCATTGTTACATAATTAGATACAGATAAACACAGAATGTAAATTTAACTAAGAACTAAGGAATTATTTACAGAGTTAGGAACAGAAAAAGAGAAAAATAGAAGGGAGATAATTTTGAAATATTTTCTGAAACAGGGTGCAAATAGACAAAATACATTTTGTGGAACTCTGAAAATACAATAAAGAAACCTGCTGAAATTGTTTCAATGAAGGACATAAAAAGGGAAGGGAGAGTTGCAGAGAGAAACTGATTAGAATAAATTGGAAATATCTGTAGAGTTGTAAAAACAAACAAAATTCCTCTGTATTGCCAAATTCTTCTTTGTTGTTCTTAGCCCATTAATACATAGTTGTTTGATGTTGAATAGACTCTATCTATTGAAGTAGATTGTATCTGCACACATTGACTGTGCAATTACAGGACTTTGGTTGATGGTTGCCTTAAAATAGTGTTCTAGCACAAAACTAGTGTTACTTTCATAACAAATGGGCAGAACAAGCCGGAAAAACACAACAAAAATGGCAAGTCCGGGTATCTCGTCTCCCACTCATGATAATCAGGGAACAAAACAGATAATGAATAATCCAGAGGAGAATTCCCAAAAAGCTCTACAAAAATTACTGGTAAACATGGTGAATGAAAAGTTTGACAACCTGTAAAGGACCAAAATAAAGGCCAAGAAACCACACCCAAACTGAGAATCCAAAAACCATAGGAAGAACCCAGTTGACCCAACCCCCAAGAAGGTGGATAAAAAGGCAGGAACTCCCAAATACCTCTCAGTTCTATCTCTCAACATTATCAGACTTAACTCTCCAATTAAGCCACACAGACTGTCTAGTTGGATTAAAAAGCAAGATCCTTCTATCTGCTGCCTTCAGGAGTCACACCTTATCCATAAAAACAAACACATTTTCAAAGTGAAAGGCTGGAACAAAATCTACCAAGCAAACAGCGCCCATAAACAGGCAGGAGTTGCAATCCAAATATCAGATAAAATAGACTTCAAATTAAAATTAGTGAGAAGAGATAAAGAAGGTCGCTACATACTAATTAAGGGATCTCTCCTTCAGGAGGATATTACAATTCTAAATATCTATTCGCCAAACAATAGAGCACCCAAATTTGTCCAAGAAACACTACTTTCCCTCAAATCTTACATAGATCTAAAGACATTAATTGTTGGGGACTTTAGCACACCACTATCCCCATTAGATAGATCAACTCAGAAAAAACTCAACAGAGAAACTGCAGATCGAAACAACTGCATAAATCAATTAGATTTTACAGACATAAACCGAATATTTCACCCAGCAACATCAGAATACACGTTTTTCTCAGCAGCACATGGAACATTTTCCAAAATAGACAACATTTTAGGACACAAAGCAAACCTGTCCAAATTCAGAAACATTGAAGTTATACCTTGCATTCTCTCAGACCACAAGGGAATAAAATTAGAACTCAACAACAAAAGCCACCAAAGAAAGTCCTGTAGTGCTTGGACGCTGAACAACACACTGTTGAATCACCAGTGGGTCATGGAGGAGATTAGAAAGGAAATTCAAATGTTCGTGATATTCAACAAAAATGAACACACAAATGACCAGCTCCTCTGGGACACAGCTAAGGCAGTACTCAGAGGCAAGTTTATTTTTTTATTTTTTCATTTTATTTTATTTTTTTATTCTGAGGGTTACAATTACATGGGCAAGATAATGAATACATTTCTTATCAAGTATTTTAGCCTCCTTCTTTGTTTCCCCTTCCCAACCCTTCCCATCCTCTCCCCGGCTCACCACCCAGTCCTCCTCTCCCCCCAGCAAAATTGTAAAGTTCGTTTTTATCAGAGGCAAGTTTATAGCTCTTGAGTTCCTACATCAACAAATTGGAGAGATCTGAAACCAACAATTTAATGACACATCTGAACTTCCTTGAAAAAGAGCAGCAAAATAAAACCCAATACAGTAGATGGAAAGAAATAATTAAAATTAAATCACAATTAAATGAATTAGAGTCCAAAAAAACCATAGAAAGAAGCAAAAAAACAAAGAGTTGGTTCTTTGAAACAATTAACAAATTGGACAGACCCTTAGCAAATCTTATCAGAAAAAGAAGAGAACACACCGAAATAAATAAACTCAGAGATGAGAATGAAAACATCACCACAGAAACAATCAAGACTCAGAACATTATAACAGATTACTTCTCAAACCTTTATGCTAATAAGTTTGAGAACTTAGCAGAAATGGACCTTTTCCTTGCAAATATCGACATGCTGAAACTAAACCAAGAGGAGTTAAACCATATTAACAGGCCCATATCAAGCATTGAAATAGAAAGAGCAATAAAAGACCTCCCATCTAAGAAAAGCCCAGGACCAGATGGATTTACAGTGGAATTCTACAAGGCCTTCAAAGCAGAGCTCACACCAATACTCCTCCAACTCTTCAATGAAATTGAAAGAGAAAGTTCACTACCGAACTCTTTCTATGAAGCCATCATAACTTTCATCGCCAAACAGGCAGGAACTCATCAAAGAAAGAACTATAGAATCGTTTCTTTGATGAACATTGATGCAAAGATTCTCAACAAAATTTTGGCCAATCAACTTCAACAATTCATCCAAAGAAATCATACATCACGATCAAACAAGATTCATTTCAGGGATGCAAACCTGGTTAATATGCACAAATCTATTAATATAAATCATCACATCAACAAGAGCAAGGATAAAAACCACATGGTTATCTCAATGGATGCAAAAAAAGCATTTGACAAGTTCTAACACCCCTTTAAGATGAAGGTTCTGGAAAAATTAGGAATCCAGGGAACATTCCTCAATACAATAAAGGCTGTTATATGATAAACCTACAACCAGCCTTATACTTAATGGTGAAAAATTAAAGCCATTTCCTCTTAATTCAGGAACGACACAAGGATATCCACTCTCTCCACTTCTCTTAAATCTAGTATTAGAATGCCTAGCTACAGCAATAAAACAAGATGCCCACATAAAGGGGATCCAAATAGGGAAAGATGAAGTAAAACTCTCCCTCTTTGCAGATTACATGATCTTGTATTTAAAGAATCCCACAGACTCCACTCCCAAATTACTCAAGCTGATTCAAAACTTTGGCAAAGTAGCAGGGCATAAAATTAACCCTCAAAAATCAATGGCTCTTTTGTATGCCAACAATGAGAACAGGGTGGATGAAATTAGGAAAGCAACTCCATTCATAATAGCCCCACAAAAAATAAAATACCTAGGAATTAACTTAACCAAAGAAGTGAAGGACCTCTATGATGAATACTTTAAAAACCTGAAAAAGAAAATCAAAACAGAACTTAGAAGTGGGAAAACCTCTCATGCTCCTGGATTGGAAGGATCAACATTGTAAAAATGGCAATACTTCCAAAGGTTATCTACAAATTCAATGTGATACCTATCAATATTCCAACCTCATTCTTCAAGGAAATAGAAGAGGCAATCCAAAAATTCATATGAAACAGTAAAAGACCCCGAATAGCAAAAACGATCCTTAACAGAAAGAACAGGGCTGGAGGAATATCAATACCAAATTTCAAATTCTATTTACAAAGCCATAGTAATCAAAACAGCTTGGTACTGGCACAAGAACAGACCTCAGGACCAATGGAATAGAATTGAAAACCCAGAAATGAACCCAGAGACCTATAGCCATCTAATCTTCAATAAAGGAGCTAAAATAAATAGGATGGAAGAAAGACAGCCTCTTCAGTAAATGGTGCTGGCACATTTGGTTAACTACTTGTAGAAAACTAAAGCTAGATCCTTACATATCACCCTGCACCAGAATCAACTCCAAATGGATCAAAGACCTCGGAGTCAAAGCAGACTCTCTGAAAACATTACAGAATGGAATAGGAGAAACTCTAGGTCTCCTTGGCACAGGCCGAAATTTTCTTAATGGAGACCCAGAAATACAACAAATCAAAGAAAGGTTGGACAAATGGGATTGCATGAAGTTTCAGAGCTTCTGCAAGGCAAAGGACATAGCTAGCAAGATAAATAGAAAGTCCACGGATTGGGAGAAGATCTTCACTAGCCATACAACAGACAAGGGTCTCATATCTAAAATATACCTGGAACTCAAAAAATTAAATCTCCCAACAACAAATCCTCAAAGAAACAACTGCCCAATAAATAAGTGGGCTAAAGACTTAAAGAGAAACCTCTCTGAAAAGGAAAGAAGGATGGCCAATTGACACATGAAGAAATGCTCAACCTCCTTAGCCATAAAAGAAATGCAAATCAAAACAACATTGAGATACCACCTCACCCCAGTTAGAATGGCTAAAATCAAGAAGTCTAATAACAACAGATGCTGGAGGGGCTGTGGACAGAAGAAAACCTTACTTCATTGTTGGTGGGAGTGTAAACTTGTTCAACCACTTTGGAAAGTAGTATGGAGGTTCCTCAAAATACTCCACATAGAGCTTCCTATGACCCAGCAATCCCACTTTTGGGCATTTGCCCAAATGATCACAAACAAGACCACACTAAAGCTACCAGCACGAATATGTTTATTGCAGCATTATTTACCATAGCTAAGATATGGAACCAACCTAGATGCCCCTCAGTAGATGAATGGATCAAGGAAATGTGGTATATATACACAATGGAATTCTATGCCTCCCTCAGAAAGAATTACATCACCCCATTTGTTAGGAAATGGAAAGACTTGGAAAAAATTATACTAAGTGAATTAAGCCAGGCCCAAAGAAACATAGGCCCCATGGTTTCCCCTATTTGCAATAACTAGTGTATGTCTGAGACAAGCAGAAAAGGTCAGATATGTTGATGTTAGGTGAAATGAACTACAACATAAGTATTGAAATGTTTTTCACTTTCATGTGATTGCTTCTAACATATTTATAAGATTATATCTTTGTTGCTTCCTATGTCCCTCCCGGACGATATAACCCGCTTTCACTGTATTTGATGTTTGTATAATTTGTGAAGTGGAAGGGAAAAAAATTGTTTAAATAGGGATCCATGTGGACCCATTGCAACAATGAGATGTACAAGTCGTTAAGTCAAAAAAAGAACTTTACAACTTTGGCGGGGCGGGAGGGGGGATCTATTGGGGGTTGGGTTATGGGAAGGAATAGGAAGGGGAAACAAAGGAGGAGGCAACAATGCTTGACAAGAAATGTACTCATTATCTTTTCCATATAATTATAACTCCTCTGTACGATATTTTCAAAATTAAAAATTAAAAAAATAAAGCTACTAGCACAACTGTGTTTATAGCAGCATTACTTACTATAGTTAAGGTATGGAACCAACTCAGATGCCCTCAGTAGATGAATGGATCAAGACAATGTATACAATGGAATTCTATGCTTCCATCAGAAAGTATGACATCACCCCACTTTTTACTAAATGGAAAAACATGGAAAAATTATATTAAGTGAAGCCAGACCCAAAGTAACATAGGTCACATGATTTCCCTTATTTGCAGTAACTAGTAAAAGTCTAGAACAACCAGAAAAGATCAAAAGGTATGTACATATGACCATATAAAATGATGTTAAGTGAAATGTACCCCAAGATAGGGACACAAGTGGATTTTTCTTTCTTGCTATTGTTTTTTTTTTTTTTTTAACATATTTACAATGTACTATGTGTGTCATGTATTTGTTTATTAATTTATTTATTGCCCAAACTGGAGCTTGAATTCAGGGCCTGCACATTTTTGTTTACGTTTTTTTCCCCCTCAAGTCTAGCCACAGCTCCATTTAAAGCATTTTGGTGGTTAAATGGATTTTCCTGTGAGGGCTGGCTTTGAACCATGATCCTCAAATCTCACCCTTGTGAGTAGGTAGGTTTACAGGTGTGAGCCTACTTTATGTTTTGACTTCTCATCTCATTATATCATGCATATATTTCCTCTCCAATAGCATTTTGCATACTGTTCTAAGAATATCACTTATAATGATTATATAGGAGTCCAGTGCTAATAAATGTCATAATTTATTGAACTGTCTCTATCACTGAAAATCTTTGTCTCCAAAATATTAATTGCAACATGAAAGTTATTTGGAGTTTTATTCTATTATTTATTTTTATAAATAGATAAGTATCTGCTAGTTGTTAGAAATAACCAAATACAAACTTTCTTCTTACATAATAATCCATCTTAATTGGCTCATCTGAAACAGTAAGTTACTTTTCTCTGTGAAGTTATTCTTTGTCCCATCATGCAGTTCCAGTTTTGTACACTTTTACACAGCTTAGTCACTATAATGCCTTTTTCTAAAATCCCTCTTGCTATCATCCAGTTTTTGTAAAAACCTTTTCCAAGGTATTTAATTAATAGGAGGATATAATTAATTAATACAAACTTAATGCCACCATTTCCACGGCTATTTGCACTTTAGCCTGGATCAGAACTTGATTCTAACAAGATTATACTTTAATGGAAGAATTAGAGCATGAATCAGAAGGCTGAGAGTACCCTTATGAACAAATTTTATCATACATTGCTTATTTTTTTCTCCTTCCTTTTCTTTATTATGAGAATACCTTACAGAGGAGTTACAATTACATGGGCAAGATAACGAGTACATTTCTTATTAAGCATTGTTGCCTCCTTGTTGTTTCCCCTTCCCATCCCTTCCCATACTCCTCCCCTCTCCCTCTGTCCTCCCCCCCAACATTGCTTTTTTTTGTTTTAGGTTTTGAAGGCTAAAGATTACCAGCTCATCTAATCCCTGTTGTCATTGTATGTGATTCCGGTGCCCTGCATCTTGTATATACATTTTTCTAATTTGGGGAGGAGAAGGAAAATAAAATAATGCTGAAAGAAGAATACAGGTTCACCCATTGAAGCAATGAGATGTACAAGACACTATGTTGAAAATGTATTTCACCACTTTGGGGGTAGGAGGAAGGAGGAATCGGGGAAGTGGGGAGAGAAGGGAATGTAGGGGGAAAATGAAGGAGGGGATAAAAATGCTCGATAGGAAATGTAACTATAACTCCTCTCTGCAGTATCTTTACAATGAAAAAATATTTTTTAAAAGATTACCAGCTCATATTCCCACAGTTAACTTGCTATACACCTTAAATGCTTCATATGGCTCAAAATGAGAAACCAAAGAGAAAGCAACTTTCAATATATATTGTCTATTGTTGTAACACCAAGATGCCCAGAGTACAGTCATTAACCTACCTCTTTTTAAGCCTCAGTTTCTTATTTTGGACATGGGAGCCAATGAGACTACAGTGAGATAGTGTTCATAAAGTGTTTTCTGGCTATGCATTTTTAAATTTATTATGATTACCTTTATTTTATTTTATTTTATTTTTGGTCCAGTCATGGGGCCTGAACTCTGGGCCTGGCCGCTGTCCCTCAGCTCTTCAGCTCAAGGCTAGTGCTCTACCACTTGAGCCACAGAGCCACTTCTGGCTTTTTTCTTTTTTCTTATGTGGTGCTGAGGAATCGAACCCATGGTCTCATGCATGCAAGGCAAGAGCTCTACCACTGAGCCACCTTCCCAGCCCTATGACTACCTTTAGTTCACTTGTTTATATAGTGTAAATTTTCACCAGATGCTGAAGAGCAAAGCAGATGAGGGTGAAGTGTCCATTTTCAGTGTAGCTAGGATTATAGGTATTAACCACATCATTTGGCTTATATTATTTATCTTTATGGAAACTGTGTAATATGAGAAAATCCTCTAGAGTTTACTAACCATATTCAGATTGTAAGATTCTAATGATAAACTCATGTTTATTCTGTCACAAACTGTGTTTTTCATTCTGTTTTTTTTATTGAGATATGGCACATCATCAAGGATAAAAGTATTTATTACAAATGCCAATTCAAACAGCTGTGATGATCTAATTTCTATGTGTGGATTTATGTGTCCTGGGAAAAGATCCTGAGCACCTAGGCCAAAAATTTGATAGTCCTAACAAGCAAAAATTTGCTTCCAGTATGATCAGCAGTTTGCAAATAAGGGTTCCATGCCTGTAGAGGAGACGGGTCACAGGGGAACTCCCTGCTGTGACCTTAAAATAATTCTGTCCTGTTTAGAATAACAGAATGGTAAAAATTTGTCAAAATTATTATATGAGAACTTTCTTGACCTGGTGAAGAGTATACTGCCTTAGAATGAAAGAATTCCCAGTTGCTCAGAAATCAGGCAAAGATGTCATCCATTTCTATTCAGCCACATAGCAGGCATTTTTGCTAATACAATGAAGCAAAATATAAAGTTCTTGACAAATAGTTTTTATTCATAATATATAAATAACTCTTAAACTCATGAATAAGAAAATAAATAATCCAATTAAGAAGATACAGAGAGAAGGCAAATAAGTACATCAAAAGCCTATACATTACAAGCCTGTTGTAGAAATTCTTCTCAAATGTGTTCAGATAATGCTTTTGGGAATGAAAGCAATGTGAATAATTTCACATTAATGATAAACTCATGTTTATTCTGTCACAAACTGTGTTTGTGACACAGTTTGATTCTTCAAATAATAATTTAAAGAAAAATGCATAAAGAACTTCAGAATTCATGGAATTCTTGTTTCATATTCTGTGCATAACACTTTACAAAAGATATATTCTTTAATTCTAGAAAACACCAATATTTTTAGTTTTTTACAGAAAAAAAGCAACACATGACAATTCTAAGAAACATGTCCAATGTCACCCAGCTAGCAGAGGAGTTTTAGATATGAGTATAGTCAAGGATTTGCAAATCATGAATTAAATTTGAGCTCCATGGCTCTGGTTTCTGCTCAGTCTCAATTGTAATTTACACATCAGCCTTCAGAAACATACCAACTCCCCTTGTCTCCATTTTTGATTTTTAAAATGAAGATAACATTCTCCCAACCTTAGATGATGAAATATGTAACACCATCAGATGACACAGAACACATATTTTCATTGTTGGGATTTATCCAACAATTGTTGAATAGCTTCTATAAAAATCTATGAAACAATTGTCTTTTATAAAAATTTTATAAAAATTTTTATAAAAATTTTATAAAAATCTCAACAATAATTTTATTGGCTTAACACCTTGCTTAAAAATGTATCCCAAATACCAATTGAATTTACCCTAATTTTTAACATTGATATAAAATCAACTCAATCCTCCTGTTCTTTTTTTTTTTAATTTTTTTTTTTGGGTCCGGTCCTGGGGCCTGAACTCTGGGCCTGGGTGCTGTCCCTCAGCATTTCAGCTCAAGGCAAGCGCTCTACCACTTGAGCCACAGTGCCACTTCCGGCTTTTTGCTTATGTGGTGCTGAGGAATCGGACCCAGGGCCTCAGGCATGCAAGGAAAGCGCTCTACCACTGAGCCACCTCCTGTTCTTTTAAGATATAAATCCTCTTTATGAGATATTCGCCTTCTGACACATAGGTATTAAGTACATTTTCATGAAACCATTACCTCTCATTTTCAGCTCATTGAACTCAGTTTTACAGAGTTGTTCTGTTACAAAACTGGTTGCAATAAAAGAAATGCAAATCAAAACAACATTGAGATATCACCTCACTCCAGTTAGAACAGCAAAAATCAAGAACTCTAACAACAACAGATGCTGGAGGGGATGTGGACAGAAAGGAACCTTACTTCATTGTTGGTGGGAATGTAAACTTGTTCAACCACTCTGGAAAGCAGTATGGAGGTTCCTCAAAAGACTCCACATAGAGCTCCCCAATGACCCAGCAATCCCACTTTTGGGCATTTACCCAAATGATCACAAACAAGGCCACACTAAAGCTACCAGCACAACTATGTTTATTGCAGCATTATTTACCATAGCTAAGATATGGAACCAACCCAGATGCCCTTCAGTAGATGAATGGATCAAGAAGATGTGGTATATATACACAATGGAATTCTATGCCTCCATCAGAAAGAATGACATTCCCCCATTTGTTAGGAAATGGAAAGGCTTGGAAAAAATTATATTAAGTGAAGTAAGCCAGGCCCAAAGAAACATAGGTCCCATGGTTTCCCTTATTTGCAATATCTAGTATAGGTATGAGTCAAGCGGAAAAAGTCAGAGAATGTGATGTTAGGAAAACGAACCCTCAAATATGTATTTTAATGTTTTTGTTTCTTTCATGCATGTGTTTCTAACGCATTTATAAGATTATTTCTTTGTTGCTTTGTATGTCCCTCCCCCACAGTGTAACCCCCGCTTTCACTATATTTGATGTCAGTATAACATGTGGAGGAGACGGGGACAAACAAGTCGTTTAAGGATTCAGGTGGACCTGTTGCAACAATGAGAAGTACAAAATGTCATGTCAAAACCAGCTTTACAATGTCGGTGGGGGGGAGGGAGGGGGGGTATGATTGGGTGGGGGGGAGGGGGGAGGCTGGGAAGGGAGGTGAAGGGTAAACAAAGGAGGAGGCTGCAATGCTTGGTAAGAAATGTATGCATTATCCTGCCCATGTAATTGTAACCCCTCTGTACAGTATGTTCTCAAATAAAATAAAATTAAATTAAAAAAAAAAAACTGGTTGCAAAGACTTTCCCTTGATTTCCCCAAAGGATGGTAGTCATTTGTGTAAATGACATCTCAAAACTTTTAAGGCAATTGAAAGAAGGAAATTATAGTAGAAAATTGCAGAGAAAATATCTGGAAACATGTATCAAGAATCTTTTTCCTTTTTCTTGTTTCTTTTTCTCAGAAGAAGGGATTGAACTCAAGGCCTCAAATTTGCTGGATAATTGCTCTTGATCCATACCCCTAGCACTTTATTTAGCTTTAGTTTGCTTTTCAGAGTCTCATATTAACTGCCTAGACTGGCTTCAAACCGTGGTCCTCCTACTTCTGCCTCTTATCAACATGTGGCACCACTTTGTTTTAAAGATTTAAGTCCCAGTATTATATTTTTACCATACCAACAGCACTCCTATACCTTCCAGTGTCTAGCTCATAAATAGTTAGAATTATAGGCGTGTACCACTATATCAAGCTGAATTTTTCTAAAAAGAAATCTTCAGTAGCTCTGATAATAAGTAGTCACTAACTTCTCTTTAGTGTCAATTCTCTCCTCTGAAACTTCTTTCTCATTTTTCTCCTCACTGAAGCCTGCAAATTTGTAATAATTTCAGTTTTGTTAATGCTTTCAAAATATTCCCTTTTAGTCTATATTCTTCATGCCTCATGTTCCATATCATAGTGATTTTCTTTACCAAAAATATTTGTCTCAGCCAAGAGAGGTGACTGATGCCTACAATCCTAGTTACTTAGGAGGCTGAGATGTAAAGATTTTGGTTGGAAGCCAGCCAAATATTTTCTAGCTAAAAGGAAACTGGGTGCCACCTATTAACATTAAAAAACATTATTTCATATTTGATAGAATAAAATCTTACAAAGTAAGAATGAAAGCCCTTAAGTTCAAACACCAGTTTTGGGACACAAATAAATAAATATGTAAAATATAAAAATAAGCTGGCTGCTGGTAGTTCACACCTGTAATTCTAGCTACTAGGGTGGCTGAGAGCTGAGGAAAGTCACTAAGACTCTTATCTCCAATCATCAGAAAACCATAAGTGGCACTGTGGCTCAACTGTACTCACCTTGAGCTGAAGAGCTCAGAGACAGCTCCCAGGCCCAGAGTTCAAGCCCCATGACTGACCAAAAAATATATACATATATAAATAAAATTCATGAGAAAATTTGAAATATACCCACAAGTGTTTTTCAGCTATATATTGCAATGAAATTATGTCATTGATGGGAAAATGGATAGAATTAGAAACCATCATATTAAGCAAAAAATTATGCTAAGAAAGTAAAATATTACATGTTCTTGCTTGTATGCAGTATCTAGCTGTAAAAATGAAAGACAGAAATATAAAGGAGGTTCTGTTTGAGGATAGTTAACCAGTGGAAGGGGAGAGGATAAAAGTATTATTATCATTATTATTATTATTAAAAAGAATATTATCTTCTAAGTATTTTATGCATAATTTATATGTGTGAGAAGAGAACAATAAAACCTATTGAAATTGTCTTAAGAAGAGGGAAGAAAAAAAGTGAGAAAGTGATAAAATGAAGAATTTTGATAGTTATATTGTATACATATATAGCAGTGAAAAAAATCTATGTACAACTAATACAGGCAAATACAAAATGGAAAGAATTATGAAAAGCAGCAGTGATACCAAAATGATATTTAAACATTTAAAAATTTGTATCAAACATTGAAGGAATTCTCTCAAAGACAAAATTTCTATAGTAAAATTAGTTTCTGCCATTGTTAAAAATAATGAGCTATACTATGGCCTGGTGGCTCACATCTGTAATCTTAGCTTAGCTACTCAGGAGGTTCATGGTTCAGAGCATGCCTGGGCAGGAAAGTCCATGAGAGTTTTATGGTCCAATTAACCACTAAAAATCTAGAAGTGGTAGAGTACTAACCTTGAGCAAAAATGCTAAGAGACATCAGTCAGGCCTTGAGTTCAGCCCTACCATGGCTAAATAAATTAATATAATTTTTAGAATATAATGAGGTGTTATTAAGGAATATAAGAAACATTACTGAACATGAATGCTGTAAGATGTGATTATAATAATAGATTAATTTATCATGGGCAGAATGCTTAGAAAATAAGACCTATGATAGAATCAGGACTACAAAGATGAGAAAACTTTGCTATACCAAGTAATGAAATTACTCCTCATCGGAGAAAAAAAGCCACCAAGCAAACAAAACCACAATGGAATGAGTATAAAATCCTAGAATTCTCTCTTTGTCACTAGACAATGTACAACTTTTTATTTAAATCTTTGAAACTCATACATGGTTTTAAGTCTAATACCACCAACTATAAATCAGCAATCACATGAAGTAAATTTCATGGAAAACAAAGGTCAAAAATTTGTATATTTGACTGCATTATAATGAAATATATTCAGATTAATTGCTTATTCTTGACAGAAGAATCTTCAAGGAGGAGCTGCTATTGGCCTTGGCTTTATTAAATGAGTGAATTTTACTAAATGTAAATGTAGAGCCATGGAAAGGAAGTTTGGGGAGCACACACACACAGCACAGCTACATGTTTCTCCATTAGGATGTGTCTATCCATCACCATGATGGTTGGACTCTAGCAGCTGGGATGATAAGTTGAAGGATCATACTTGGATACAATATTTAAAATACTTAAAATAATTATTACTACTTTTGAGTACTGATAAAATGGTAAGATCCTTTTTTTATTTCAAAGAGATAGAATTTTGAAAAGAGAATTTAACACTGACCAAATACAAATATTTGATTTAAATAAAACTTACATGTCAGTTCTGTGACATGAGCAGTATAATTCATTGCATAATATAGATGTTCAGAACCAGTTGTTTTGTATGCAATGATTCTACTTGTTATTTATTATTTCCACATTTAGTTACTTCTCTAGTAACTACACATACTTGGATAATCAAGTTTTATACCAAAAAATGAATAATGTCTTCAAAAGTCTGAAGTGCCCATTTCTACAAAGAATGGACTCACCATCTCTTCTGAATCTCATCCTGTGTCTCTTTCAAGTCAAAGATCATTCTTCCATTGTTAAAAAATAAAAAGCCAGGCACCAGTGGCTCACGCCTGTAATCCTAGCTACTCAGGAGGCTGAGATCTGAGGATCATGGTTCAAAGTCATCCTGGGCAGGAAAGTCCAAAAGATTCATCTCCAATAAATGACTAGAAAGCCAGAAGTGGAGCTGTGGCTCAAGTGGTAGAGCACTTGCCTTGAGCTGAGGAGCTGAGGGATAGCGCCCAAGCCCAGAGTTCAAGCCCCACGACTGACAAAAAAAATAAAATATAATAAAATAAAACAATGATCTTAAAATCAAGCCAGAGTTTTATCCCTTATAACTATACCTGCTCATTAATATACTTGGTCCATCACCCATATTTTAAGAAGTAAGCTAAGATTTGAGTATTAGAGTTTTCCAAATAAAGTTTTCTGTGAATAACTAATTCAAACACACATATTATAGTAAGTCCTATATAATGAAACAATGTATTAAGAAAAGCATTGGTATTTGTCTTTCAGTAGTGTGTGTGTGTGTGTGTGTGTGTGTGTGTGTGTGTATTCATGCACACTGGGCTTTGGGCCTAAACTCAGGTCTAACACTGTCCCTGAGCTTTTTTGCTATTGACTAGTGCTCTTTCACTTGAGCCATATCTCCCCTTCTGGCTTTTTGGTAATTAATTGGAAATAATTGTCTCACAGGACTTTCTTGCCCAGGCTGGCTTTGAACCATGATCCTCAGATCTCAGCCTCCTGAGCATCTAAGATTACAGACATGATCTACTGGTAGATGTTTGTCTTTCAATATTTTAAGTGTTTTCCTCTTTCTTTTGAATTCAAATGTTATCTTTTCAGTATTTCTGTACATTCTCAAACAGTTGTTCTCAAACTGTCAAGATTATAAGAATCTGTTTGATGGGTAATTGTTCGTTTTATTGTTTTTGACATATTTTAAATTGTTTCTGTTGATTTATCCTTCCTAATTATTGCATACAGTGATTAGAATATTTAATATATAGACTTCGGATTTGCCTCTAAGGAGATGGTAGAAGTCATGTTCAAAAGAATGTTTTAAAAGATTCTTATAGAGACAGCATTGTGAACTTTATACATAAAAAGACAAAAATTGTTTAGTTGGTCTTTGTTCCTATGAAGAAATTTTAAAAATAGGAGTTAAATTATATGGTAATATATTTTTAAATGCCAACTAAACAAAAAAATTAAGATATGATGACCAGCAACGTTTTCCCTAGATGACTGTCTCAATTATTCCTCCCCCACATTTCCCTGTTTTGGAGCCTAGAAAGGAAAAGAAAAATTTGTGTTGATTATTAAACATTGTGAAATTCTCAGACTACCTTTGTAAAGCTCTAGAGGGTTGGGGTGTACAACCTAGACCAAACCTAGAATGTTCAAGGTCCTGTGTTGCATGTTCAGCACTGAGAAAAGTAAAAAAAAATAGAAGATGAAGAAAAGAAGTAGAAGAAGGAAGAGGAGGAGGAGGAGGAGGAGGAGGAGGAGGAGGAGGAGGAGGAGGAGGAGGAGGAGGAGGAGGAGGAGGAGGAGGAGGAGGAGGAGGAGGAGAAGGAGGAGAGAGTACAGAATCAAATTTATTCACATTTTATTGAGTGAGTAATTATGGCAAAATAAGAGGGTCGTTTCTGTCTTTTTGATCTTTACAGTAGTTTCTGCTTAGCTTTTGGAGATACATTCCAAGTAGATACCTGAAATCAATGAAGTACTTTATACAATTAACCCTCAGCATCCAGATTTTCCACATCTAGGGGTTCAACCAACCAGCAATTTAAAATATTCAGGAAAAAACTTTTGTTCCTCAAACAATCAATACAGTAACTATTTACATACTGTTACATGTATGGTGGTGCTAGATATAACCTTGACGTGATTTAAAAAGTAACTTACTTTATATGAAATATTATGCTATGTTCTGTATGGGACTGGAGCCCATGCTGATTTTAGTATACTCAATCAGTTCTGGAAGCAACTCAATAAATACCAAGATGGCCATTTTATGCTTTTACCTAGACAAATATAGCTACAATAAAGCCTGTTATAAATTAGGTACAGTAAGACAATAATAACAATAACTAATAAAATAGAAGAATTGAAACAATATGCTGTAAAAATGTAATGTGAAATGATTGTGAAAGTGCACACCTGTAATCCAAGGAAACAGAAGCTGAGGCAGAAAGATAATGAGAGAGATATTCAGTGAGACCTGACATCCAAAAAAAAAAAACCCAAAAAGGTGTTATGTGAATGTGGTCTCTTTCAAAATATGAGATTTTTCCATTTAATCTTTTTAGACCACAGTTGAGCACAGGTAACTAACTACAGAAGGGGAAATTACAGTGAAGGGGACTACTGCATAATTGTTTTGTGAAGAGAAAAATGTATCCTATTTAAAGGTTCTCTTCTGAGAAGAAAAGCCATGCACTTTTCTTTTGCCTTTTTCTGAAACTCTATGACATTTCTTCCCTCCCACCTAACCACCTTCCCAGCTGGGTTGTGGAAAGGACAAGCCCTTCAAAGCTAGCTTAGCTGTGCCATCAAAGCTTTCCATGGAAGAAGTACAAACATGTTCTATTCCTGAACAGTCAAGCATCTTGTAGCCTCCTCCTATTTTGTTCTCAGATGCCCGGAAGATCCTTCTTTGAAGACATATTCTGTATTTTCAGGTGAGTGAGATAAATGACTTCCTTAGAAGACAATGTGAATTTGAAGATTGAAATTGAGAAGGGAAATCAAACTCTTCCATCTTTTTTACTAAGGACCAGAAAAAAAATGATATGTGCTTACCTGCTGCCAGTAAGCAAATTTTGCACCCTGTGCTAATGAATTTAATCTTGATGATGATGTGAAATGTGTCTGAAATGTGTCCTGAACCCTAATTCCTTATTTTTGGAGAGCTCCACCCCTTCAGAAATTCTGATTTGTGCTGTGAATATTTACTTCCTGTAAAAAGTAGTTGCTTGTATATTTTGATTTTGTGAAGGATGGGTGAATTTGATATTGTTCTCTCAGTTAAATTATAAGCGTGTAAAAATGAATTGAACCTGATTAAATGAAGTTCTTTTTGCCCATTTTCTCTGGCACAGATTTCTCTGATTTAGGGAATCTGTATTTTAAGTCATTTTGGATGCCTAACTAGGTCTCTGAATGTGGATGATTCAATAAGAATTGCAGAATTGGCCACATTGACTTTGGAGCAAAGACTTACAGCTGGTCTGGGCAATGATTAGAAGACAGCTGAGGCTGAAGCCATGAGCATTCCTGCTTGTATTCAGCTCCCAGTCTCTTCTAAGACACCCCTTACTTCCCAGGTGTGGCTTCTTTTTCTATCCAAAAGGTTTCTGGAGCTTCATCTTATTCTAGTTTCCTAGTATGCCAACATGAGGGGAGTGAAATCAGGCAAGGCAGATGTGATAGAGGGATTTTATCTGAGGCTCCATCACACTTGGGAGCTTCTGGCTGAAAACTCCAGAAAAACAAAAGTGAAGAAACATCTAAGAACAAATGTAAGATAGGAAGCCGCAATGCTTAAGCCTAAAAACAGTTTCGAGGATAATGAGACTCAGGAATTGGTGTCACTTGAGGAGAAGCTTGTAGAAGAGAGAATATTCAGGAAGAATGAGAAGGAGGCTGGAGGGAGTGGAGAGAAAGTGGCCTAGATTATCTAGAGCTGGGGCCTCATGTGAGCTTAATTTTATTGTGGGAAACCGATCCCAATGATACAATAGCATACAACTTTGATTACTCTCTCATGCTACAAGCCTATTCCAGGTCCACTGACACTCAGTATGGTGTCCATTCTGGGATACAGACTGAATGCTGGAGGTTCCCAAGGGAAGAGAACAGTGTGAAATCCAAATGACTAAAACTCAGAAAAGACACATGTCATCACTTCTCACATGTCATTTTCAAAGTAAGTTATACATCAAAACCTGGTAGCAATGAGGTTGGGAATACATATTTTGAGCATTATAATATCTATTATTATTGTCATATAATAAACATCTATTGTTTTCACCAAAGGGAAAGACATGGCATTTCTCCCTTTTTAAGAATATTAGACAGGGCATTCTGTAGAATGTTCTTCAACTGGGGGCTCTCTGAATCTTCCTAAGATTGTGGCTATGAGGTTTCGGGGAGGAGAATTACAAAGCAAAAGTGTGTTTTCAAGTTGGGCACTGGTGGCTCACACCTATAATCCAAGCCTGAGATCTGAGGATTCTCATTCAAAGCCAGCCTGGGCAGGAAAATCCATGAGACTCATTTCCAATTAACCAAAAAGAGCCAGAATTGGAGCTGTGGCTCAAGTGTTTGAACACTAGCTTTGAAGGGTTGCGTGGTGTGTGTGTGTGTGTGTGTGTGTGTGTGTGTGTGTGTGTGTGTGAAGCTCTGGGACAGAATCTAGGCCCTGAGTTCAAACCCAGGATTGAGGGGGTAGAAGGGAAATGTGTTCTCAGTGTATGAAATCAAGGGTGTATGTCAACAACACTATTGATGTTAACTTTGGGACAGAGTTTATCAGTTGTATGCTAGAAATGATTTGTTCCACTCTTCTTTGTCCTCTATTCTTTAAAAGAAGCAGCTATGCACAATCTAGACCTAAGAGGTGTGGACTGCACTGATGCACTGGTTTCATTTTTTTCTACTTAAAAATTATACTTATGTAGTTGGACAAAGGACTTTTAATTTAACATGTCGGTTTGTGAGTACAGTACATCTTGATCGATGTCATCACTTTGATCATTCTTCTCCATATCCCCAACCCCAGCCCCTCAATTTACCTGGTTACATTTTCACACATGTACATTGAATATTATGACTGGATTCGCCCACTGCACCAATTTTGCAAAGAAATTTCTTCATTCTACAGGCAAGGAAGATGAAGTTGAGGACTACAAACCCAACACAGCATAGTTTTTAATTGGCATCAAGATTATTTGACTTACAAAATCTTCATCAAAAGAAGCATAAGAAAAAAAGAACATGGCTAGGAAAAGTAGAAGCATCTATCTTTGTGTGTGTGCTGGTTCTGGGGCCTGAGTGCCTGAGTGCTGTTCCTGAGCTGCTTTGCTCAAGGCTAGCACTCTACCAGTGGAGCCACAGCACCACTTCCAGCTTTTTGGTAGTTAATTAGAGATAAGAATCTCAAGGACTTTCTAGCCTGGGCTGGCTTTGAACCACAATCTTCAGACCCCAGCCTCCGGAGTGGCTAGGATTGCTGGTGTGTGCCACTGGCAGCTAGCAAAACATCTATTAGTTGTCCCAATTAAGCATGCAGAACAGTAGGCCGATTGATATTCGTGACACTCAGATAATGATTCCTTTGTGCCTCTGTGGTGTTATGACTAGTGTGATAATGCTCTCTCAGGTTTATAACACTGTCCAATCATTGTTCCATTTTATTCAGTAAGCAGTTTTTCAGGACAGGAGCACTGTTAGGGGAGAGTATGGGATGAAAATTTTATCTGTACTTCTTGTGGCCTGGCCATAGCTTCTCAGAATGTTTGCAAGAGGAATGAAGACTCTACATCTGCCAAATAAAAGACACACGCCTGCCACAGAAGCTGTGCCACAGAAGGACAAATGGGAAAATTCCTCCAGGCTCAGAGGCAAAGCTAAAGGATGGGCTGTTCAGGTGGGTGAAAATTTGAGAAATTTCTCTTTCTTATCATGGAGAGATCGTTCAATGCTGGCATTTACAATATGGGCCAGGACTCATATCTTTGTGGGTCTCTGTTTCCTCTGAAGCATCTTTGACAATGATAGAAAGGAGAATGTAACAATGGCACCTATTTATGTTTTCTGAATGAGGATCTCAGCTCTCTCCAGACAAAAGCTTAAATGTGTAATAAAGAAATTTGGGGACATTGCTTTTCATAAGGAGAAAAGTCTTTTTCTCAATCCATTTTTATGAACAAAATAGAGATTACCAGATCCAAGTGATGTGTGCATGCTACATATTTAATTGTAACCATTTGATGCCTTTAAACATTTACTTACATCTTCTGATGTTAAGTGATTTTAGATAGAAAGATCTCCTGGCTGGAAGCCAGGAAGACAAATTCCTCAGTCTTATTCCCCATACTAAAGAGACTTTTATATTTTCAGAAATGATTTTCTCCTTCAGTTGCTAAAATGTTCCAGTCTTTCAAACTTTATTGTGTATATAATACATAAGGCAGGTAGACTTTTTAGGGCATTCTTGGCTCCTAGCACTCAGTATATCCTGCAACACTGCACACTCAGCAAATGTTTGCTGAAAGAACATTCAGTGACTGCATTGTTGGTGGGAGTGTAAACTTGTTCAACCACTTTGGAAAGTAATATGGAGGTTCCTCAAAAGACTTCACATAGAGCTCCCCTATGACCCAGCAATCCCACTTTTGGGCATCTACCAAAATGCTCACAAACAAGACCTCACTAAAGCTACCAGCACGACTATGTTTACTGCAGCACTATTTACTATAGCTAAGATATGGAACCAACCCAGATGCCCCTCAGTAGATGAATGGATCAAGAAAATGTGGTATATATACACAATGGAATTCTATGCCTCCATCAGAAAGAATGACATTGCCCCATTTGTTAGGAAATGGAAAGACTTGGAAAAAATTATATTAAGTGAAGTAAGTCAGGCCCAAAGAAACATAGGTCCCATGTTTTCCCTTATTTGCAATATCTAGTATATGTCTGAGTCAAGCAGAAAAGGTCAAATAAGGTGATGTTAGGGAAATGAATCCTAAGATATGTATTCAAATGTGTTTTTTCTTTCATGCGATTGTTTCTAACACATTTATAAGATCATTTCTTTGTTGCTTTGTATGTCCCTCCCCCCAGCATAACCCCTGCTTTCACTGTATTTAATGTCGGTATAATTTGTGGAGGGGAAGCGGAAAAACAAATCGTTTAAATAGGGATACAGGTGGACCCATTGCAGCAATGAGATGTACAAGTCGTTATGTCGAAAACGAACTTTACAACTTTGGTGGGGGGGGGGGACGGGGGGAGCAGGGAGGATTGGGTGGGGGACAGGGGGAGGATGGGAAGGGATGGGAAGGGGAAACAGAGGAGGAGGCTACAATGCTTGATAAGAAATGTACTCATTATCTTGCCCATGTAATTATAAGCCCTCTGTACAGTATTTTCACAATAAAAAATTTAAAAAAAGAAAAAGAAAGAATAGCATCATGCAAATTTACAACAGTAATGAAAAACACATTTTAAATGAAGGGCCATGTCTCAAGGCCATGCTCATTAATTTCCTTAAATTGAAAGTAGAATTATTATATTTTTTATGAGATGAAGTATAATAAAAGCTGTATTGATTAACTTTCATTGTATGTATATTCTTCAGAACCCCGATTGAAGGCAAAAATTTTGAAGGTGGAATTGCTGACAGACTTCTAGAAGTGTCTTCGGGAACTCTCAAACATTTGCTGACCATCAGACTGTTTAGAGGAACACAAATTAATTTTCCCTACGTAAATTGATAAAGTTACATTTTCTTTTTTCTTTTCTTTTCTCTATGTATGTACCGGGGCTGGTGCTTAAATTCAGGGCCAGGGTGCTGTCCCTGAGGTTTTTGGCTCAAGGCTAGCACTCTACAACTTGAGCTCTATTTCTGATTTTTCTTGGTGGTTAATTGGACATAAGCATCTCCCAGACTTTCCTGCCTAGACTCGCTTTAAACTTTGATCCTCAGATTTCAGCCTCCTGAGTAACTAGAATTATAGGCATGAGACACTGGTGCCCAGCAAGCAGTTGGCTTTTGTTTTTGGTCAGTCATGGGGCTTGAACTCTGTGCCTGGGCATTGTCCCTCAGCTCTTCAGCTCATGGCTAGCACTCTACCACTTGAGCCACAGCACCACTTCTGGTTTTCTGGTGGTTTATTGGAGATAAGAGTCTTATGGACTTTCCTGCCTGGGCTGGCTTTGAACCATGATCTCAGCCTCCTGAGTAGCTAGGATTACAGGCGTGAGCCACTGGTGACTGACTTGTCATTCCTTTTTGAGATATAGATACTGGGTCTAACTGGTGCCATTTTGGCATCTTGGTGGCTGAAGGACTTTCTAAAAACTCATAGGTGAGTCCTCCCCAGTACACCCAGGTGATAGGCTTGTCTGAATTCCTAGAGGCAGGGGCAGGGACTTGGACAATGTTACTGGACCTGCTAGACCTGTACCATGAACTCATGAGACTCTTTGAACTCTCAAGCTCCCTGTGACCCTGCCCCTGACCATGACCCTATTTAGGTCCCAGCACCTCAGCTACCATTGTGTGCCATGCATCATATCTCCTGGCCATCCTCAGGTCACCTTGGCATCCTACTTTGGCTCTCTATTGCAATTTATCTGGTTTGTTGGGTTGTGTTTCTTCTCTTTCTTTACTTTCCTACTCTCATGGCTCAGTTTTCTAACAGTGTTAAGTGTATTTGAGGCTGCAAGTTTTCTGGGTCATGTGTCTGCCTGCAGTCACTGGCTTTCTAATAAAGACCCCCAAATTAACCTCTCAAAATGTAGCTTCTCTGTAACTGGTGATTGAATTCCCATGTAACAGCCTCACATTTGCTAAGCGGATGCTCTAAAAGTTGAGCCTCCTCAACCCTCCCCCAAGTCCTATTTTATTACTTTATTTTTTTTCCTGATAATCCCTCATGTTTTTGCATGGGGCAAGTCTCATATTACAATTTTCTTGCAATCTTCCTATCCAAGTTTTTGGATAGGACCTGTCACATTCCATTTATTTGTTGCAATGGAGTCTGATGTTTAACATAGACTGGTCGTGGCAAGCAGTCCTCCTGATAGCCACCTCCCAAGTAGCTAGGATTACCATCATGAGCCACCATGCTGAGCTCTTACTTTCAATTGGCAAGTAATTGTGTATATTTATAGGTACAACGGGATCTATATTGGTTTTTCGTCAAGTGGAATAAATCTTGCTATAGGACTTTTTTTCTTTTCATTCACTTATAGCTTAGCAGTAGTCTTTCCTTACCATCTTGTCTGGGACCCCCTGCTCTCCCTTTCCATAGTAGCCTCTTCCTAATTGCCAGAAACTTACAGAGCCACATTTTAATGTCTCACTCTCCCCTTCCCTCCCTCCCTCTCCTCCGTTTCTTCCTCCCCATCAGAATAAAGTGGTGATTTGTTGCTAAAGGCTTCATTTCAATTTCAAGTGAATTGTTAATT
The DNA here is from genome assembly GCF_019054845.1 of Dipodomys spectabilis. NCBI lineage: Eukaryota > Metazoa > Chordata > Mammalia > Rodentia > Heteromyidae > Dipodomys > Dipodomys spectabilis. The sequence goes on along the minus strand of NW_024871168.1, from coordinate 2,139,089 downwards.
GCATTGGAAATTCTTTCCTCAAGAGGCCATTTCTTATGAATTTTTCAATAGTTCTAAAATATTGAGAGTCAGCTTCTTGCTCCCTACATACCTAACTTTCAGACACAACTAACCTCCATAACAACCTGCCTTCTTCAAGTATGGTGACCTTTACAGCTATGTTCCTTATTCATTGTTGGATTTTCTACTTTTGTCCTCAAAGATTCTTGACCTTCTTAACATATATGACCTTTACCCAAGTTCCACTGGAGCAGTGATTGAATAGCATCATGTTGTCTTGCACTCAACATCACTCATAATCACGATCACAATCACTACAATCATGATCTGTGAGACTCAAATTATCATCTCCCACTGTTATAAATCTCCTATTGTTATCTTTGATCAATGAGATACAGAGAAGCCACATTTTGAGAGGTCAAATCAGAAGTCTTTATTAGAAAGCCAATGACTGCTAGTAGGCTCATACCTCCAAAAAACTTGCAGTCCCAAATGCAGCTAGCACAAAGTTTATGAAGGCAAAAACCACATCAAGGCAGATGTCACATGGTATGGAGACTAGCAAACTGTGTTTTACAGAAGCAAAGCAAGCTATATAGGAGTAATCAAGGGCCAGTTATCTATGGGGAACAATAAGGGATAAGTGAGGGCAAGTATTCTCTGGGACACAATTTTTTTCTGGAGCTAAACAACCCATGACACATATGCAATTCAAAGAATATCACTTCTATAGTATTTAACAACCCACAACACAGCTGTAGTTCAAAGAGAGTCCTATGTCACCTCTATAGTTCTCAGAACTAGGTAAAAATTTCCCACCACCTATTAAGACACCAAGATGGTGGAGAGGAGAAGATGGCATTATTTAGACTCAGTATCCATATTTCACCATATGTGACGGTTATCATTTTTCTGTGATTGTTCTTGAAATATAGATACTGGGTCTAACTGGCACCATCTTGACATCTTGTTGGATGAAAGACTTTCTAAAAATTCTTATAGGTGAATCCCGACCCCTACCCTCAGGGATGCCTGATTTCTAGAGGCAGGGGCAGGGTCTTGGACAATAGGTTATTGGACCTGCCAGACCTGTACCATGAACTCATGAGACTTTTTGAACTTTCAAGCTCCATGTGACCCTCCCCCTGACCATGACCTTATTTAGGTCCCAGCAACTCAGCCACCATTTTGTGCCATGCCTCATGTCTCCTGGCCCTTCTCAAGTCCCCATGGCATCTCTCTCAACTCTCCATTAGAGTTGATCTCGTTTGTTGAAATTGTTTTTCTGCTCTTTCTTTACTACCTTCTTGGCTCAGTTTTGTTTTTAACAAGACTAAGTGTATTTGAGGCTGAAAGTTTGCTGGGAACATGTGTCCACTCACAGTTGATGACTTTCTAATAAAGACTCCTGATTGGACCTTTCAGACTGTGGCTTCTCTCTGTCTTGTGATCAAATTCCTGTATAACATTCTAAGGCTACTATTTACTTTCCTAAGAAAGGGCTTTAACAACGTCGGTGCGGGGGGGGGGGGGGGGAGTGGGGCACGGGGGGGGGGGGGGAGGAGAAGGATTGGGATTGGGGGGGAGGGGGAGGCTGGGAAGGGATGTGAAGGGTAAACCAAAGGAGGAGGCTGCAATGCTTGGTAAGAAATGTACGCATTATCCTGCCCATGTAATTGTAACCCCTCTGTACAGTATGTTCACAAATAAAATAAAATTTAAAAAAAAGAGAAAGGGCTTTAAGTTGGTTCCTTTTGTTCCTAAGTGGTGTTTGTTACTTCAAATATATCAAATCTTAAACCTATTTGGAATTTTTAACAATTCACCCACATTTGTCTTTTTCTTTTTTTAAATATATATTTTTATTATAAAGATACTGTAAAGATGGGTTACCATTACATGAGTAAGGTAATGAGTACATTTCCTATCAAGCATTGTTGCCCCCTCCTTTGTTTTTTCCTTTCCATCCTTTCCCTCTCCACCTCCCCAACTCCTCCCTCCTCCCCACCAAGTTGTAAAGTTCATCTTCAACATAGTATCTTGTACATCGTATTGTTACAATGGGTCAACCTGTATCCTTATTTAAGCTTTTTATTATTTTCCTTCCCCTCCCCAAATTAGAAAAATGTATTTTCAAGATGCAGGGCACCAGAGATCAAATACAGTGAGAATAGGGGTTATACCATGGGGGAAGAAAATACAAAAGAAAGAAAACATCACATAATACATTATAAGTACATTAAAAATAACAGCAAGGAAGATAAAACCTATTGTGTCCCTGTCTTGGAGTTCATTTTGCTTAGCATCATATTATGTGATCATATGTACATAGATTTTGACATTTGTCATTTTCTACAGAGGATTTTCTCAATCTTTTTCTCCTTGCTCAGAAATTATCCTAATATTCCTCACTTCCTGGATGAAACTTTAGTTCCTACTATCTAGAAAAAAGTAAGGACAACTGCCATCTAACCTTCTCTCCTCCTCAACAGTTTGACTTCACAAGTTCTCATTTGTCTTCTCAATTTAAAAAAAAGAAAGATGTCATCTCTCCCTGACACCTTCCTCTTTAATTTTGTATTTTCTATTGCTCCTATTTCTTGAATATCTCTCCTCTGCCTAGATTGTACTTTCTATCACTCACCTAAAATAATGAAGCAACTGTCAATGCCATCCATTATAATGGAAGGTACTACTTGGACATGAAAGATATCTATCTTCCCAATTCTAAATAGAGATCAAGGATTATAAGGGGAACTTCAAAAAAAGTTCCAAGTACTGAATTTCAGGTAACCTACGTGAACCTACATTTTAGTATGGAATGGAAATTTCTCCAAGGTAGGGGTGGTTATCCCTGCCTTTTTTAAAGTTTATATTTGAAAGACATAAGCTAAATAATTAGAGGAGGAATGGGGCTGGTGTGCAGCTTCTTCTTTGAGGAAGATTGTTGATAACTGTTTAGCTAAAGTACAGAAAGCCCTTAGGGGAGGAAGGTAGGGGTGACAATGGGAGCAGCACTATCAAGATATCACATTCTCCAAAGGATAATTTTGTGTGTGCATAATTTTTGAGAGAGTTAATAACTGCAAGGCTATTCAAGATTCATTTGCCCCAGGGGTGACAACTTGGGCTTGTTTTCTGCTTTAAGTTGATAAGTTTTTCTTTGGCTTACATCGTGGTCTTCATAAACATTATACTAGCACATAAAACCTCTGAAGATCTATACTAATGCAAGCTGTGAGTCTTAAGATTAGGAGACTTGACAATTCAAATTTCATTATGGCAAATGTTGGCTCAATTTGATCATTTATATTTGTTTGTTTATGCCAGTACTAGGGTTTGAACTCAGAGCCTGAGCTGTTTTGCTCAAGGCTGGTGTTCTACCATTTGAGCCACATCTACACTTCTGGTTTTTGGTGTTTAATTGGAGATAAGAATCTCATAGACATTCCTGCTTGGGCTAGATCTTAGCCTTTATTTTAAAAATTAATTTAGTTTATTTTTATAGAAGTGAAGTACAGAGGAATTACAATTTCTTAAGTCAGCTATTGAGTACATTTCCTTTTCTCTTTTATTTTTAATTTAATTTTATTGTCAAGGTGATGTACAGAGGGGTTACAGTTTCATACGTATGGCAGCAAGTACATTTGTTGTTGAAAATTGTTCCTCCCTCATTTTTCTCCCATTTTTCCTCCCCTTCAAGGTCCCCCCAAGTTGTAAAGTTCATTTCCAACATAGTGTCTTGTGAGTATTACTGTTGGATTGGCTCACCTTTTGAGTAGCTAGGATTACAAGTGTGATCCACCAGAACCTAGCTTAAGCTGCCCCTTTAAATAGAGGCATTCAATAGACATTGATGCCTAAACTACAATTGCCCATTTATTTTTTTAATTACAAATGTGATCTCTTAACCTCACAAATTTTGAACTTGATACTCCAAATTCATGTAGATAAGCATGCCATATTTTCATTTCTCGAGCCCTGTCTACATCCCACATTGCTTCCCAATATTACATGAATGTAATCATTTGTAATATGCAGAAGCAATGACCTGAATACTATTAGAGGCATAAAATTCAGCTAACAGTTTACCATTATTACCTTTTATCACCTCCCTTTTAGTACAATATAGTTTGCTCAGGAATTCTTGTCACTGGGCCAATCAACAGCTCTAACCTCCTTGATTACATAACTTGCAGTTGTGTCCTTACTATAAAATGATTGTCTATTACAGAAGCACAAAATCTTCATTTGTATTTCTTAGAATCTTTGCTCAAACCACATATGCTGAAGGTCAGCCCTTCTTCCTAGACTTGCAATAACTTTTCTTTTAGGTTTTAATTATCTAGGGGAAAATAAGAAGCTAAAACTGATTCTATAGTTTATTGACATATTAAAAATCCCTTTTCTCTATATCTTTAAATATTTATTAATTGCACACTACTTACTATCATTGCACAAGAAAATTCTAAGTTAATGGAGATTGCAAAAGTTCAAAGGCAGATGAATAAGCACATCAGTGAGGACACTCACAGTGAGCCACACACACACAAGTCACTGTCATTGTTCCATCTCTATCCTTTCTAACAGGCTGACTCTCAAAGGAAGCACTGGAATCTTTGTTGGGTTGCCTTCAACCTTGAAGAATTCACATTGCCTATGAATACCACAAGCAAAATAATATGGGCTAAGGAGTACAGGTACAAGTACAAGAATATCCCATAGCTAATGACTAGTGCAGAAATAACCCATAGCCAATGACTAATCAGTAGAGGGATATAAAATTGTGATTCCATTGGCCTGGATAATCCAAACTGTTAAGTTTCCACATAGTTTTCCAGAGTTTTGCTGTAGCATAGCAATTATCAATCATCTAACACAATAGTTGACTTGATAACAAATCATGTGGCAGTGGCCTTCCCTCTTCTGAGAGCTTTCTACCTTTCCTACCCATGTTCTTTGCATCTTGCAAAGAACATGAGTCTATTTGACTCATATCTTTGGTTCATAGAATGATTTAGAAGGAATTTAAGCTAAGAATAACTTAAGATTTCAAGAATGTCTCTTCTAATAGAAAACAGATATGTAAATAAATACAGGAGTAAAGTCACAGAGGAATTTGAAGGAAAACAATTCCATCTGATCAAGTTAGACATGGTATCAAATTACAATATGCCATTTAAAGTAAGTGTTTGGAGAATAGCCCTGATTAGAAAAAGAGTACAAATAGCTCAATTATTTCTGCCTTTCATTCTCATGAAAGTTTTATAGGTGCTTATAAAGTTTTTTATTTTTTGTTTTTTGTTTTTCTTGGGAGGGGTCGGTCATGGGGCCTGAACTCTGGGCTTGGGCACTGTCCCTCAGCTCCTCAGCTCAAGGCTAGCGCTCTACCACTTGAGCCACAGCGCCACTTCCAAGTTTTTTCTTTTTGCTTATGTGGTGCTGAGGAATTGAACCCAGGGCCTCATTAATGCAAAGCAAGCACTCTACCACTGAGCCACCTTCCCAGTCCCTGGTGCTTATAAAGTTTTATAGGGTGCTTTCTTATATGTTAATTTTTATAAGTGAAGAAATGGGCATTTGGGGAAACCATTCAATCTGTATAAAGTTGTTCTAGCTACACATGGCAGGTTTAAGATATAAATCCAATAAATATTTCTTGATAGCCAGAGTTCTTTATGGCATTAAAAGAAAATAGCCTTTCAAACCTGAGAGATGTAAGCTTGAATTTTCTCGTATATTACTGAACAGTAATTAACATCTATTATCTCAACTGACATTGCGATAATTAGTATGAAGGTCTTGGTATAACGTTTTACTGAAATGTAACGTAATATATTTTGTTTAATGTTTGTTATTAAGTATGCATTAAAAAACTGAGCAACTCTTTTGTGACAATAACAAAGATCATTGGGGGCATGTGAAAACTTCATGTGTTACATCTAAAAACCAGTCTTCTCAGCTTCTGATGAGGTAGTTTAGTCCTGGAATGTAGTTTCATGATGGAAAATGAGGTTGCAATAGAAGCTTAGAAACTAGTATTGAGACATGTGTGTCAGTTTCAAGTGGTTGACTGTATTCTGCAGAAACAATCCATCAAGGTTTTTATGATGAAGGTTTTTAAGGATGAAGAGGACATTTTAGACCTGCATTTTGGGATTAAGTAGAATGGGGTTGACATAAGATGGCAATCTAGAATCACTAAGAATGAAAGATTAGAAGCCTGCAGACCTTTCAGGAAGCCTTTTGTGTTCTGATGTAGAATTTTACCCATTCTTATTGCTTTCTAACACTTTCAATATACACAAAAATGATTGAATGTGAGTGAAATCAGAGATGTGTGTGTGAGAGAGAGATGGGGAAGGAGAGAGAGAGGGAAAGAGGGAAAAAAAGCAGGAAGGGAGAAAAGAGGAAGGAAGGAGAGAGGAGAAAGAGAATTAAAGAAAGAAAGAGAGAGAAAGAGAAAGAAAGAGAGAGAAAAAGAGAAAGAAAGGGGAAAGGGAGAGGAAGAAAGAAGGAAAGGAAGAAAGAAAGGAAGAAACAAAAAGCAAATAGTGGGGCTGAACTACCATAAAAAGAAATACATAATCACCAAAAGCTTTGAAAGCAGTCCAGGAATTTTAGTCAAAGTAGTCAAGGTTTCCTCTGAGGGAATCAGTGTCTATGACAGCCAGTCTCCAAGATGCAATCTGATGATCCACATTTCCTGGAACTCATAATCTTTATCTACCTTACACATCAGATCAGTACTGTAATATGTGACCAATAAAATACCAATGGAAAAGATAGGCTGTGAACAGTTTTCATCTTGATTTCCTAAATCACTCAATACAGGCAAAAATGGTCACTACCATGTGTACATCCACGCAGCTCCATGCAAAAGTCATCATAGAGAAAGAGAGGCTTCAAGTAGACAGTCAAAGCCAGCTTGTCCTCACTTCAGATGACTGTAGTCCAGGTTGACTTCAGACTGCACTGCATGAGAAACTGAGCAAGAACAGACCAACCTAGCCTTTTGGACTTCTTGATACACAGAAACTATGAGAAAGAATAAGGTAATGATTGCTGTCTTAAGCTATAAAGTTACAACTTTATATATGCAACAAAAACAAAAACACTAATATTTATCGAGTCTATACTATATGCCAGGAATTTTATAGGTGATTTTAGACTGTCCTAGAAATTCTAAGATTTTTATACTAGATATTGAAATGTTCATTTCTATGCCTACTCTTTTGATACAGATAAATAGATAGGATAATTTGACAGAATTTTGAAACATTAAAGACAATCCATTATAAGTGACAATGGTCTTTAAGCCATCTCACTCTAGACTAGTGTTTCTTTAAGCTTTTATTAAAGAAACAGCTTGCGGAGAATTTGGGCTGCACAAATGGATGGATAAAATGCAATAGCGAAGATGGCACAAAATACTATCCTCTTGGAGTATGAGCTAAAATGAAAAGAATGGGGTAAATTTAGAAGAGGAAGAAATTTGAGCAAAAAGAAAGGAAAGAAGAAATGAGAATTGATGAGAAATGTGAAGCAAAATGGATTTTCTCTGAAAGGCAGCTGAGACTAAGTGCCAAGTAGTAATTCATTATTGATAGTACTCAAATGTCCAGCTCCATTTTGTAAAGTTTTGGAATACTCAGAAGGTACTGCTTTGTTGGGTACATAAATCAAGAAAGAAAGCAAGATACCAATGAATCAGTTAATACTTTGACAAGAACTATATTTTATATGTCTGTTCCAAAGAAGTTTGTTTATCACCTTTAGGAGTTAAGCTTTTCTTCAAACTTTAGGTAAAAGATCTTCCCAGTCTTTTTTTTTAACCAAAAATTTTCATTCATGTTACTTTTAAACCCCCAGGGGTTCATAAATATTCACACATACAAATTGAGTGTGGATAGAGTAATAGAATTGCATGCACCTCAGAATTTATTTCTATGACCTTCAATTTGTAAACCCAAGAACAGTTTGTTTTCTCATCTGTGGAGTGTGACTTTGGAACTGTGATTGATTAATTCCTTATATGAGAATCTTGAATTAGAACCAGTAGCAAAAGTATTTGTAGCATTAAAATCGAAATTATAGGATTGAAAAATAAACTTTCTTGTATAGAGGATTATATTGTGACCTATGATTGTGTCTCTGAATAGAACTTTTGTTTAAAAAAGGGAATTATCTGTCTTTAGTCAGTAGGTATCTAAGATAAAGTTATCATCTGGCAATGTGGTAATGAGAGGACAACAAGGTGAGAATATTTTTTGTCTTTTTTGTCATTTTTCAAAAAGCTATCTTTATGCCAACAGAATAAAAATGATAATTTGTATCCTGGTTTGTGAACAATTTATTTGAGAGGTGTTTATTGGGGGATACCCTTTGAGAAAAATGGTTGTGAACCTTGGAATTAACATAATGAAGGAACTTTATCTTCATTTCTCTTTTAGTATATGCCCATAGTTCTAAATTTCATTGTTAACTAACCTAAAAATGTTATCAGTGTACAAATTCCGGGCTCTGAGAAAACATTCAGTCAGGGCAGTTATGTAAGACATAATATCAATGGAAGAAAAATTTTCCCAATGGGGAATTATTGTTGAAACTACATACAGAGTGAGAAAAATATATAACTATGAATTTGAACATAGCTTTAAAAATTATCAGCACTTTCAATGAAAAGTTGGTAACAAAACTAATAGGAATTTTAAGTTCTAATCAGTCTAACCTGCTGTATTTGGTGAGGGAATGTGGTTAATAAAAGAAATTCCCAGATCTGGGAATGTGGCTACCATTAGTAACGTGCTTGCCTTGCATGCATGAAGCCTTGGGTTTGATTCCCCAGTATCACATAAACAGAAAAAGTCAGAAGTGGCACTGTGGCTCAAGTGGTAGAGCACTAGCCTTGAGCAGAAGAAGGTCAGAGACAGTGCTTAGCCCCTGAGTTCAAACTTCAGGACTGGCAAAAAATATTAAAAAATAAAATGATAGCTTCCTACCAAATGATTCAAAAATTCATTCTTTTATCCTGTGGCTTTAACAACTTCATTAAGTTGTTTTCAAGAGCACTGCTTTCATTTTTGTCAAACCTGAAGGGAAAGGGACAGAGATAACTACACAAAAGTCCTGTTATGGATTGACCCTAAAAGACTATGGATTTTCTTTGTTCTCATTCTATTGACTGGAGTCACTTTGCAGTAACTTTAAGATACTGTCAGCAACAAATACAGTCTAACTGGATGTCTAAAAGAAGAGAAAAATTCGATGTGAACAGATAGAATTTTCTCCCATGATAGCCAAATGCTTTGTACTTTTTAATGTCAATCTGATATCTAAAAGAAAATGTCAATTTTCAATACTTTGGAAGAATAAAAAACATTAATTTTTCATTTCCTTTTTTTTTCTGTATTACAATTTAGGTCATGGCTTTGCCCTGCAAGTGTTGTACCACTTGAGCCATTCCCCAAGTTGTTTTTGTTTCAGTTATTTTTCTATAGTGGTCCTCTTGTCCATGCCTGTACTATCCTAGATCACAGCCCTCTTGTTTATGCTTCCCACGTATACTTGGCATGAACCATTACACCCAGTTTTTACTGGTTGATATGGAATTTCTCCAACATTTTAACGAGGCTGACCTTCAACCACATTCCTCCCAATCTTTACCTCCTCAGTAGATTGGATTACAGACATGAGGCACCAAGCTTCTCCTCCATCATTAATTTTTCTAAGATCGCAAATTTGTCATTTTACAGTTCTGGAAAACAAAAATAACCATGTTGCTTAGGCTTTGTACTATATGAGCACTTCAAAATCTATGTTTATTTTTGTTTAAGTTTGCTTTGACATATGAACCTGAAATCTTTAAACAGTTCACATACCCTATTTTTGTCATTATTGACCTAAGTAGAAATAAAAAAGGGGTTTATACTGCCAAATTATCTCACCATGTGGCCTAAAGCTCTCCCCTCAATCATGACAGTGCCAAAACATGACCGGCTCATTTTCTTGTCCCTGCCCTTAAAAATATTCTTATAGCTTCTCTTCCCCTCATATATCTCAAAATAAATCTCTGTGCTATAATTAAAAGAATCTGTATACTCTGGCAATGGTAATCATGGGAATGTCTTGAGTCAATTTTTTTCTCAGCTCAAGTTTATCATAGAGCTGTTTTGGGCACAGGGATTCTCAAGAGAACCTCAGAAACTTGCTGAGAATTTCCAGGGCAAGTGCAAGGTGGAGGCTATGACATGGCTATGACACCTGCAATTTCCAGAGTAGCTTTCTGCTCTTAAACAAGAAACATCAATTAACCCCCTCCTCTCTCACACATACGCACACTCCTTCTCTCTCTCACCTTATTTTAACTCAGTCATCAAAGAAGTTAAATTTGGAATGCTCTATTTCATGAAGGTGTTGATATTGCTATAATTTTAATTTTCATAGGCTTTTGAGAAAGGAAAGAATATTATATATTATGTCAAATGGTACTTTGTTTACTGAGTGACTTGAGTAACAGAAGGTGGTCTTTGAGTTCACCCTGCTCATAAGATTTTTTTCTTAAGATTGCTTCTGGGTATTTTATCCCAGCAAATATATAGCAATTTGCTTTACCTTAGGAAATTTTAGTATTTAAGTATCCCACATTTTTATTGGTAATAAAGGAATTTTCCAAAAAGGAGCAAGGTAAAACTATCATCTTAATCAGAGTTTTCTAATTTTCCAAATTTATTTCCTATTCTTACCTATAAAAGACAGTTGATGTTTTCCTATTGATATTGATTTTCATGCTGATAGTTTAAACCTCTTTTAGTGCCCGTTTTAGTGCTCATTTTAAACAGTAATTAATAAAAGTTTATTAAACATTTATTGAGGTACTGCTATGTGGTAGCTATGGTCTTAGGATCTAATGACAATCTAAAGGAGACATAAAGTCAACTTTAAGAAGTTTACATTCTAAGATGGAGAAAGGTAGATGTGAAAATACAGAGAAGGAGATAATTGTGGGGAGTTAAGACTTGAAATATGGCTGGGCACTGGTGGCTAATTCCTGTAATCCTAGCTATTCAAAAGGCTGAGATCTAAGGATCATGGTTTGAAGCCACCCACACAGGAAAGTCCATGAAACTCCTATCTCCAATTGAACACCAAAAAGCTCAAGTGGTAGAGAGCTACTTTTGAGCACAAAAGCTCCCAGGCCCTGAATTCTAATCCCAGGACCCACAAAAAAGATGAACTGGGCGAATTTATTCTTTCCAGGGAAAGAGTGGTCCAAGCAGGAAAACAGAGATTGCAAAGACTGAAGGTTTGGTGTGTTGGTGGCATGTCACAAAGGTGACTATGTCAGAAACAAGGTGAGGGAAAAGAAAGGTGAAAGAATAAGGTTAAAGAAGTCAATAGAGAACACAGAAAGGTAATACAAAAAGGCATAGTTGTAAGCATTATGCCAATCTTTGGTCCTCAGCTGCACACAGACTTGAGTTCCTCCCAGCTCTGGAGTACCATACAGCTAGCCCCTCCCTCTTTCCAGCCCTGACCCACCTGAGCTGCCACCTACCTCACTTCCTGCCCCAAGACCCTCCTGCTACCTGGCTAGAGACAGGTGCCATCTGTCCCCTCTTGGGGAAAAGATGGCTCCTTTAATAAACTTTGTAATAATCTTTCTCCTGTGCCTGCTTGCCTCTGCATGGTCCCCTTGGATAGATGTGAAGGATCCTTCATTGGTGGCCTTTCAATAGTGAGACTAATAAATGCTTTGACACCTTAAAAGTCAAAAGGAACAAAGTGTAGGTGGCCAGATGGGGGGTGGTGTTAAAAACTGCTTGGATTCAAGGTATATTTGAAAGTAGAAGTTAAAGGGTAGAGGTTAAAATGTGAAATCTAGGGCAATTTCAAAGCACCTAGAGGACTATGGTATCATTTGTTGTATTAGAGATGATTAGATAATATTTATTAATTCAAACATGTATGAAGTGATTATTTTGTGACACTATGTTCAACCTTGTAGTCAAAGATAACCCTCCAAAGAATTCTTTGGAGTTACAATCACATGATCAAGGTAATGAGTACCTTTCTTATCAAGCATTGTTGCCTCCTTCACCCTCCAAAAACTTTTAATCTAAGCAAGGCATTCTGAGGGCTGGCATTAGGCAGAGGAAGAAGGAAGTAGAGGAAATGACAAATTTAAGAAGTATGTGGGAGTCAGGGTTGGCAGGATATGGTGCCTCATGTTGAGAGTGAGAAAGATTCTGGGAGCATTTTAAAGTTTCTGATGCAAACGATAGATGGAATTGCTACAGGAAATTAGTTTGTGGAGAGATGTTAATATAAACCTGTAGATTTGGGTGATGCCAGTGCCATCAATTTACCAACTTTAAAGTTTCCTCATAAACCTCTCTCTTAATGGCATATGCAAATTTAAATGACTGTGACCAGAGACATTATTTCATTTGGAGTTGATAAATGGTGACTTTCTAATTCTTAAAGAGTAAGAGAAGAAATTGATTTGTGTTGAAAGTTATCATGACATCAGCAATGGCAGATGCTGAGAAAGTAGTTACTGATTCTGGTTTAATAGGCATTCCTGTTACTGCTTAACATAAACAACCTCATTTCATAATTAAAATATTTATATTGATGGCACTGTATTTTCCCTGTTCTTGCATAAGCATTACCTGGAATTTGGAGAAGTAACTTACTCAATGTTCACACATTCAGGGATTAGGAGTGCTAGGCCTTGGATGTTTTCCTTATGCCAATGTTTGTAGCAGTTGGGTTTCAGCTTCCATAGACAGAAGATTTGTGAATTTGGACTCTCAATCTGAGATGATAACTGGAGACAAATATTTGAAAATCATCTGCATAAAAATGCTTTGACTTCATACCATCAATGGCTACATTCTTCCTATCTATCTCACTGTTTTGCCACCCTTGTTCTATGACCCAGGATCATTTTCCATGTAAACTATGTGCATTTGAATCCATGTCCCAGAGTCTCCTTCTGAGGAGCCAGACCCCAGATAGAAAATGATGAAGAAGTAACAGAGGGCGAGGAATACAGGACACTAAATGCTTTTTAGGGACTTAGTTAAGAAAGTAAGGAAATAAACAGGAAAATAATATCACAAGACAATTCAGGACTATTTTTTAAGAAGGGAAAGAGTTAAGAGAAAGGGAAACACTGAAGAGGTCCTGGAAAAGAATTTTCTCAAGAGAGTTTAGCAAACCAAAAGCAGCAGTAGAAAACAAAAATAGCACTAACAATGGAGTGGGAAAATATATTTTGTTTTTTCTAAATTTTAAATTGAAGATGATGTATTAAAAAGCAAATTTATTTCTGCATTTTTATTTCTTTACTCTTTTATTTCTAAGCATAGGTCATTTGGTGCATTGGAATCATTACAAATTGTCTTGACATTTTCAAACTTCCATTTTCTATGGAAGCTACAGGGATTTGCACATATGTTTAGATATTTATTTCGGTAAGAAACAGGTAATGAGGAAAGATTTCATAAGCTGATGTTTCTTAGAAGATTTCTGCTATAGGAGTTTGACACTTAATACACAGAAATAAGTAGTAATCTACCACATCTTTCTTCAAAGACAAGAAACCTAGCAATCAATACCATACTTACTATGGTATCATCATACCTGACATGCTGCCACCCTTATGTCAGCTGGGACTTAGAAAGACAAGTTTGATTTTCTACCTAAAATTTCATCCTTGCTGGCTTACTATTTTAGTGACAAATGCAGTTATAGAAACTTGATAAAGGCATATATTCATGGGTAAATGGAATTTAATTAATATCTATTTGAACTAAGCAAACAGAACTGTGCTTAAGCAGTGTTCCAAGAGTTGACTCCTTGGCTAATAAGTGAGAGGAATATCCATGGCTGGAGAACATAATAAAATATAGTCATAAAGATGAATGATACTTTCAAGAGTCATTTTTATTTATCAGTGGTAAGAAATGGGCAAAGGGCCTCACTCATGCTAGATAAGCCCTCTACTACTGAGCAAATCTTCAGCTCAAAAAAAATTAAGGCATAGAGATAAAGTATGGTGGTGCAGTTGGAATATCCCCTATCTGAAATGCTTGCACCTGAGGTGTTTCTGATCTAAGATGTTTTGAAATTTCAGAATATTTGGAAATATGTAAAGAAATATCTTAGGGATGGGACTCAAGATGAACATGGAACAAAAATAAGTATTTTTGTTTCCAAAAACACCTATGCACATAACATAAAGTTAATTTTATACTACTATTCATGCATTTTGACTGTAATATGTCACATGAGATGTTGTGGAACTTTTCTCTTTCAAGTTCATATCAATTGCTCAAAAACATTTTGATTTTGGATCATTTTAGATTTGGGGTATTTGAATTAGAAATTCCCAACCTGTATTGCCATTCTAAATATGAAAGAAATGAAGATTCCAAAAGCATGAATCTAAGCATTCTGAAACTTCATTTGGGAATTACCAGTTTGGTATATTTTTTAGTTCATAATATTAGAAAAGAACATTTATGAATAAAGTTTACTCACTGTTTTTCTCCAAACACAGTTGAGTACATGTGGATAAAACTTTAAAACTTTAGAAATGATAAAAAATTTCCTAAGCCTCTGATAATGATCTTGAATGGTTTAGTTAATCTAATTTTGTAGCACAGAACAATGGATTTACAACAGCTTTAGCTAACCTTTAGTCTGTGATTACAAACTCCTGGCTTCACAGATTCCATGAAGCTCTTTTCATTCTGCCTGAACCAACTGGAACCAATTGGTGTTCAGCTAGCTCTCTAAGAAATGGAAGCTGTAAGCTAAGTCTTGAACAACATCACCCTTTAAGTAAGGACCACAGTATTCTGGAAGCTAAAATTCAACCACCAAAGGATCAAAACCGAGGTACAGCTAATTCTATAGGTACTATAAATTTCCTTATTGATCCCCTTTCAAACTCTCCACCACATAAACAAGTAAGTTCTGAAATTCTATGAACTTTCTAGTTTCACTGCTGAATCCTCAAGGATTAGCACAGCCGAGGTGTTCATAGTTGCTCAACAGTGGCTGAATGAGTGAAGATGCATTCTCCAAAAGTGCAAGAGTTGATTGACGTTTTTGAATCATTCCCTGAGTTCCACTCTCTTCCTCTACAGATATTCAAAACCTCAAGCACCACCCAGAAGTACTGACTCATAATTTGCATTTTCAACACACTTTCTCCTGAAGCACTGCTATAAATAACATAAACTGTACCTCTAAAACCACTCTGCAGAACCCAAGCTAATATGACCCTTAAGTATCTGGCAATGGGTGCTCTTAGAAATAGGAAGACAGGAAGAGCCAGTAATTAGGGGCTAGAAGTTGCTCTTTCTTAGCTTATCCGATCCAAGTCCCGCCCCCCCCCCCCCCCCCCCCCGCCGCCATTTCTCACTCTCTCCGACTCTCTTCTCAGTCACTTCCCCTCTTTCCTCCTTTGCTTACCTCCCTGTTTCCATAATGATATCACCTCAGGGAATCTGCACAGAATCAACTTTTCTATTCTAATTAATTTTTTAATATTCAGAATTATTAGACAAACCCAGTCCCTTGTTTTATACTCTTTCCCTCCACTTATCTGTCTTCTGAGTTGTCTCACTGCCCCTCTTCCTGCAGCTACACAAAACAAGAAGGGATCTGGGTTTATGTTCACTGAGCAACTGACCTGGGCAGGTGCATTAGGTTAGATATGTGATTTCACCAACACCAACAGGAAGTACAGAGAACAAGGTATAGTATCATGTGAGCTTCAATCAGGCCTCATGAACATTCTCCAAATGTATCCTTCTAAGTAATTTTAGAGGATCATTGTGGTTATAAAACTATATATCAAATATCAGGAAAATGCATTCGCAAGAAAAAGAACAAAAGGAAAACAGTGAGGCTATACAAGAAAATTGTTATGGGATATAGGAATTTTTAACCTAATCTCTAGTAGCCAAGATTGTGCTCTCTTAACCCCACCTGCCTTTCATCTAGTTATTCCTACTCTGCAGTCTTTCTCTACACAATTTTTAGTTTGTAACTTTTTTTGTTGCAAGGCTGGGACTTGAACTTAGTAACTGATGTTTTGGCTGGCACTCTACCAATTGAATCATGCCTCAGGTATCTCTCTAAAAAGGCCCTCCTTTCAGCATTTTCTCTTATTAATTGGAGATGACATTGTCACAGCCTATATGTTTGTGGATGAAGTCTGTCATGCTGCTTACTCAGGAGGCTGAGATCTGGGCATCTGGGTTCAAACCAGCCCCAACAGAAAAGAAAAGGCTCCATAACACTTTTACCTTCCCATAACCACCCAGAAACTGAAAATAAAGGGCTGGGAATGTGGCTTAGTGGTAGAGTCCTTGTCTAGCACCCATGAAACCCTGGGTTCAATTTTCAGTACAACAAAAAATAATAGCTGGAAATGGTGCTGTGGCTCATGAGGAAGAATGCTATCCTTGAGCAAAAGAAGCTCAGAGAGAGTGCTTAGGCCTTGAGTTCAATCCACTGGACTGGGAAAAAAAGGAAGGAAGAAAGATTAATTAGACAAAAATAGAGTGCCCAAAAAATTAAATCCCCAACAACAAATCCTCAAAGAAACAACTGCCCAATAAATAAGTGGGCTAAAGACTTAAAGAGAAACTTCTCTGAAGAAGAAAGAAGGATGGCCAATAGACACATGCAGAAATGCTCAACCTCCCTAGGCATAAAAGAAATGCAAATCAAAACAACATTGAGATACCACCTCACCCCAGTTAGAATGGCTAAAATCAAGAACTCTAATAACAACAGATGCTGGAGGGGATGTGGCCAGAAGGGAATCTTACTTCATTGTTGGTGGGAGTGTAAACTTGTTCAACCACTTTGGAAAGTAGTATGGAGTTTCCTCAAAAGACTCCACATACAGCTCCCCTATGACCCAGCAATCCCACTTGGGGCATTTACCCAAATGTTTACAAACAAGACCACACTAAAGCTACCAGCACAACTATGTTTATTGCAGCATTATTTACCATAGCTAAGATCTGGAACCAACCCAGATGCCCTTCAGTAGATGAATGGATCAAGAAAATGTGGTATATATACACAATGGAATTCTATGCCTCCATCAGAAAGAATGACATTTCCCCATTTGTTAGGAAATGGAAAGACTTGGAAAAAATTATATTAATTGAAGTAAGCCAAGCCCAAAGAAACACAGGTCCCATGATTTCCAATATTTGAAATATCTAGTATTTGTATGAGTCAAACAGAAAAGGTCAGATAAGGTGATGTTAGGAAAATGAACCCTAAGATATGTATTTTAAATGTTTTTTTTCTTTCATGCATTTGTTTCTAGCGCAATTATATGATTATTTCTTTGTTGCTTTGTATGTCCCTCCCCCACAGTATATCCCCTGCTTTCACTGTATTTGATGTCGGTATAATTTGTGGAGGGAAGGGGAAAAACAAGTCGTTTAAATAAAAATACAGGTGGACCTGTTGCAACAATGACAAGTACAAGTTGTCATGTCAAAAACGAACTTTAGAACATGGGGGGGGGGGGGAGGGCTGGGTGGGGGAGGAGGGAGGATGGGAAGGGATGGGAAGGGTAAACAAAGGAGGAGGCTACAATGTTTGATAAGAAATGTACTCACTGTCTTGCCCATGTAATTGTAACCCCTCTGTACAGTATTTTCACAATAAAAAAAGGAAAAAAAAGAAAAAGAAAAATTATATTTCCCAAAATACTGAGGTATAAAGTTATATTAAATGGTAGTAAATCTTTTCTTTACATAGGATCTAGTTTTCTCTAATGACATAGGTATAACAACAAATATAGTATTATAAAGATGGAATTATTAAAAACTGGATGACTTCAGAGAGATTGTTCAAAGGATTCATATTTACACTGTTAATTAAGACTAATAGGATTTTAGGAAAACAATGTGATACAAACTCCAAGCTAGTGATACCAGGTTATCAACATTGCTGGAAATGAGCTGTCAGCTTTGACTTGACCACTCCAAATTTTATTTTTTATTTTTAGACTATATTTATCTAATACTTTATTGTTTTTTAAAAATGTATTTATGTCTTGATTCTAATTGAGAGGACTGAGAAGTCCTCATAGACATTACCTCATTCTAATGTCTATAATGTATCTCTGAGGTAAAGAGGTGACAAGCATTCTAAATGTTAATCATATTAATACCAATATTTATATAGGCCATTTTTTCACTATAAAGTTTGGGAACTTTCTGTAATGTGTGCTTTTTAATTACTCACAAAATCAAAATGTTGTAAATTAAAAGCAAGATGACCTAGGGGTGTACCTTACGTGATAGACCAATTGTCTAGCACATCCAAGACAAATTTAAACCCCTGTACAAAAATAAAAAATCAAATAGGTGGGTGGAATTTTCTCAATACATATTACTCCCAATCAAAAAATGACAGAAAGTGACGAGCATGCATGCCTGTGGTATTGATGTTATCAGCATTCAGGTGAGTTTTTCTTACTAATATTTATAAACACCTATGTATTTCCTTAATCTTTCCCTTCCTGGAAATTCTTTTGTGCTTAACAATTCTTACTCTTCTTGAATTAGACATCTTCAAGAGTTTGTTCTTCTCCTGTCTTAACTGTGAATTAATATCATCTGATCAATGGGAAGGAAATTCATACTTGTTTCATCATAAGAAATGATACCTTAACAAGTAGATTCATTTACGTCATATAATTAATGTTTATGTTGTTTGGCTCTCTGTAGTTACATCTATAAAGACTAAAGTTTTCAAACAAATCTTATACGCCTAGAAATAAGAAATGATTAAATTATCTATTAGATTCAACTTATTATTTTAAGATCAAATATAAATTCAAAGTTGTCTAGCCCATCTCAATCTCAGAGAAAATTTCATTAATTAATTTAAATAATTTATTTTACCTGTAATTTTCCCAAGCATTAGCAGATATTTTTATTTATTTTTAATACTTTTTATTGTAAAAATACTGTACAGAGGGGTTACATTTACATGAGTAAGGTAGTGAGTGCATTTCCTATTAAGCATTGTTACCTCCTCCTTTGTTTTTCCCTACCAATTGGCATTTTTTATAAGAATATTTTAGAAGCACCAGTGTGAGATAATCTCAAACTTGAAACAAAATAAACGTGGGACAATTATAAAAAAAGAGAGAAACTTCTCTGAAGAGGAAAGGAGGATGGCCAATAGACACATGAAGAAATGCTCAACTTCCCTAGCCATAAAAGAAATGCAAATCAAAACAACATTGAGATACCACCTCACCCCAGTTAGAATGGCAAAAATCAAGAACTCTAATAACAACAGATGTTGGAGGGGATGTGGACAGAAAGGAACCCTAATTCATTGTTGGTGGGAGTGTAAACTTGGTCAACCACTTTGGAAAGCAGTATGGAGGTTCCTGAAAAGACTCCACATAGAACTCCACTATGACCCAGTAATCCCACTTTGGGGCATTTACCCAAATGATCACAAACAAGATCATACTAAAGCTACCAGCACGACTATGTTTATTGCAGCATTATTTACCATAGCTAAGATCTGGAACCAACCCAGATGCCACTCAGTAGATGAATGAATAAAGAAGCTGTGGCATATATACACAATGGAATTCTATGCCTCCATCAGAAAGAATGACTTTGCCCCATGTGTTAGGAAATGGAAAGACTTGGAAAAAATTATATTAAGTGAAGTAAGCCAGGCCCAAAGAAACATAGGTCCCACGGTTTCCCTTATTTTCAATAACTAGTATATGTCTGAGTCATGCAGAAAAGATCAGATAAGTTGATATTAGAGGAATGAACCCTAAGATATGTATTCAAATGTTTTTTTGTTTTTTTTTTTTACTTTCATCCAATTGTTTCTATCATATTTATAAGATGATTTCTATGTTGCTTTTTATGTCCCTCCCTCACAGCATAACCCATACTTTCACTGTATTTGATGTTGGTATAATTTGTGAAGGAGAAAGGAAAAAAAAAACCAAATCGTTTAATAAGGGATACTGGTGGACCCATTGCAACAATGAGATGTACAAGTCATTATGTCAAAAAACGAACTTAACAACTTCGGTGGGGAGTGGGAGGAGGATCGCATGGTGGAGGGGAAGAGTATGGGAAGGGATGGGAAGGGGAAACAACGAGGAGGCATCAATGTTTCATAAGAAATGCACTTGTTATCTTGCCCATGTAATTGTAACTCCTCTGTACGGTATTCTCACAATAAAAAAAGTAAAATAAAAAAATAAATTTAAAAAAAGAAAAAAAAGAAATATACTCATTACCTTGCCCATGTAATTGTAACGCCTCTGTACAGTATTTTGACAATTAAAAAAAGAGTTTCAAAAAAACCTATAGAGAGTATCAACTCTAAGAGCAGGGATTATGCCCATCTGTTCTTTTGTTTTCATTTTTTTTGTAATTTTTGTTTTTACTATAAAGGTGATGCACCCAGGGGTTACATAAATCAGGTATTGAGTGCAGTTCTTTTTGAACAGTGTCACTCCCTCCCTATATTCTTCTACTTTTTCCCTTCCTAATCACTCTCCCCACCAAGTTCTATGGTTTACTTCCAACATAGCAATTTGTTCTTCGTTTTCCAGGTCTTAGCATGTTACATGGCACAGATAAGATATTCAAAAACATTTGAGTAGTTCAATGAAAGAATGACATGGCTATCAGTTTTTCTCTTATCGAGAACTCATTATGTAAAAGACTAAGAACTAGGAAGAAGGTATATAAGTAATAATAACTAGTTTTGGTTTCAACAATTCCAATCTATATATATATATATATATATATATGTATATATGTACATATATATATGTATACATATACATGTATATATGTGTGTGTGTGTGTGTGTGTGTGTGTGTGTTTGTGTTTGTGTACATATATATAAAGATAGATGCTGTATTCATAAAGTGATTTGCTGAATGTTAATTCCCTTGCACACCTAAAGATAATAAAAATGTAATTTTAAAAAGATTGAGTCCAATAGTAGCCATATGCTAATGCATGAAAGAAGGTATTAATCACTCTGTTTGGACCTGGTTTAGACAAGCGCTTCACGGAAAAGCAGGTCTTCAAGTGTCTTTAAAGGATAAATGGAGAGCCAAGTGGAATGACAAATATGGATGATCTAAAATAGTGGATAGGAGATATGATCTGAGAACTAGATCAAAGTCTGTCTGTACAAAGCATCATAGATGGTAGTCTCAGGAATGTCTATACTAAGTTTCTGGAAGCAGTACAGAAAAAGGGAGTGATATATGCAAAGAGGTTTTGCATGACAGTTGAATTGGGTACTACTGGTAAAAACAACTGAATTGCCACTAGATGCCCAAAGTTTAGGAGACTAGAACTATATGATAGCATGAAGGGTATGATGCTTCCATCATTTGAGGTAATGCAACAGGAGATGGCATATATTAGCTACTTGAGAACTTCTTCCCACACAGCAAAAACAGATTATTCACAGTGCCAAACAGTTTATTATGTATAATCCTTACTATAGACATCTTGATCCAAAGATAGAATTTAGTTTACCAGTAAGTAGATCAATCAAAAGGTCATCTTTTATCATACATGCTGTAAAGATAATCAACACTAACTGGAAAAACAAAGTTTACTTTCCTAACAATAGCCTTCTGAGCTCTAAATAATGGTCTTCTCAATTATCTTCACAGACTAGAATGGTAATCGATTAGGGCCTATGCTTACCTGGTAATAATGTGAAAATTCAATAGCAATAACCAAGGAAGTCAGACATGAAATGTAGGAATATGTGTGAAAAGAGAATGAATATATTACATTTTAAATAATATATCTGTCATTTAAAATAAGAATGACAAACTTAACATAATATCTTGGTCAGTTCTGACTAAATATTTATTTGATTATTTTAATTTTAGTCTTATTTATTTCAGGATTATTTATTAATATTTTGAAACCATTATTCACAATTTGTTGTTACCCTTCCAAGCAAGACTTGTTTTTTAACATACTTGGTATAAATTTTCAGTAAAAAAAAAAATTTTAAGTAAAAAATAAAATCATAAAACTAGCTTATATTAGTAAACTAATTTCATAAAATCTAGGTCAGAAATTGGGTGTAGTGGCACACACCTCTAATCTCACACTAAGGAGGCTGAAACAGGAAGACTTTGAGTTCAAGGCCTGGGCACACAAAAAGTTCTAAAGCAACCTAAACTACATAATGAGACTCTGTCTCAAATAAATTGATATAAAACAGAAAAGTGAACTTAAAGTTAAAACAATTTTAAGCTGTTTTACATACACATTTGGTAAATATACAAATGTAGTTGCATAGCTATGGAAAATTAAATATATGTTTATCACTATACTCAAGTAGTGCCAATATATGAAATGTAAGTATATTTGCCAGACATTAATTGAATGTTGACTAATTTCATTAGGAAGATCTAAAAAGCAGTATGTTTTATACAAGTATTTATGAAAAAATAGATTGACATAGTTTATATAGTGTTAATATCTGTATAGAGATATTATTTGTTGATTTGGAGTAAATGAACAATATCATCACCAAAACCAAATTTAAACAAACATGCAAGTGTTTTCTGGGAGTGAGTGTTTAAATTCTTTTATGCTAGTAGGCTTGAAGTTAGGGCCTAGTGCTTTCTCTTAACTTTTTGCTCAAGGCTGGCTGTTTAACAACTGAGCTAGAGTTCAACTTCTTTTTGCTGCTTAACTGAAGAAAAAATTCTCATGTACTTTCCTACTAGGCTGGCTTTGAACCTTGATCCTTAGATCTCAGACTCCTGGATAGTTAGGGTTCCAGGATGAGACACCAGCACCTTTTAGCTGGGCTCTGGTGGCTCACACCTGTAATCCTAGCTACTCAGGAGGCTGAGATCGAGGTTCAAAGCCAGCCTGGGCAGAAAAGTCCATGAGACTCTTATCTCCAATAAACCACTAGAAAACCTGAAGTGGCACTGTGGCTCAAGAGGTAGAGCGCTCGCCTTGAGCTGAAGAGCTGAGCTGAGGGACAGTGCCCAGGCCCAGAGTTTAAGCCCCATGACCAGCAAAAAAATGGAACCTTGATGGGAATGTGAAAACAAAACATAAAAAAAGAAAAAAACTACCCTCTGATCCAGCAATTTCACTCTCAGCCATTTATCCAAAACATTACAAAGTAGGACATAATAAAGCCATGAGTATAATCATGTCCATTGTAGAACTAGTCACTATAGCCAAGGCATGGAATCAGCCCAGAGGCTCTTTAATGGATGAGTGCATCAACAAAATGTGATTTTATACATACACCCATGTACAAACACACACAAAATGGAATTTTTATTCATGCAATTAGAAAGAATTTGCAAAGAAATGGAAAGACCTGGAAAAACCATCTTAAGTGAAGTAAGTCAAGCCTAGAGAGACAAAGGTTTGCTGTTTTCTCTAATATGTGGACAAGAATTAATTTATAAATATATAGGTAAATACTCTTGGATGGTATCCAAGTATATATGTAAGTATATCAACAAAATCATGGTATTTTCAGAGGAGAATGCGTGCAGTGTTAATGCCTTAAAAACGCTAACTCAGAGTCCAACAAAACAATCACCAGGAAACAGGCACTAAAAAGGGGGGATGAAATTCAGGGAGATGGGGAGATGACTAAAGAGGAAGATGGGAGAATGCCATCATAAAATTCAATGTATATCATACAAAATTAAAATTGAGGGAAGAAGTGAGTTTGGTAGTGATGGGGAAGAATGATGAAAGGGATGACATTGATTAAGATGCACTGTATTCAGGAACTGTTTTGTTGAATTACAATTCTTTTGTATGACTACTTAAAGACATAATAATAATAAAAGAAAATTCAGTTACTATCCATCCTCAAGGAATTTGGGGATTGAAATCAGAAGGAATTTTTAAATGCATTTTGACTGTTTAATGGCTAAGGCCTTGGGTAAGTCATTTCATCCCTCCAGGCCTCAGTTTCTCAGGCTGTAGAATGGAATAAATAACATTTAGTTTCCATAGATGTTAGAAGCAAAGAAGGAGAGGTTGATCAAAATACATTTCATACATAAATGCAAATGCCACAATGAGATCTTCTGCATATTAATTTATCCTAATAGAAGGCACAAATATTTAAGGAAGTATTTTTGAAACCTCCAAGTACTATTATAATCAATTTCCAAATCTGTACCTAAATATATTCTATCTCATACTCTTAGTAATAGCTGATAAACAGAGAAACATTTGAATACATTTTTATTTCTCATCATAGCATTTTAAAAAATTCTTAGGTCATATATAAACTTTTACTAAGATGTCTAGGATATACTCCACTATGTGATTTGGTAAAAATACTGCAAATATTCCTGCACTATTTGGGCAGATAAGACCATCTATTAAAACTTTAAAAAGCTCTTCAAATTTGGCAGGTTACCAAATATTCTCCTAACACAAGAAAACTCAAGAATACAAGATAACTGATACCATGTTTTTACAGATGAACTTGCATTGTATAACATAAAACTAGAAGGTTGAATAATCAAGTGTATGCAATGGAAGTAAGAAAATAATTTCAGGAAAATTGCTCTCAATATTAATACCCAGCTGTTTATGTTTAGCATCTGTTGTATATCATGTAATTTATATGCGATAACAAGATCTAAACAATTTCAATAAACATCTAATTTTGTAAGACAACACATGCATTATAGGATAAAAATGAGAATATTTTGAAATTCAGGACCTATTTTATTTTTAACATCATAAAAATGTATCTTTTTAAACGTAGGTCCCATGGTTTCCCTTATTTGTAATATCTAGTATATGTATGAATCAAGCGGAAAAGGTCAGATAATGTGATGTCAGGAAAATGAACCCTTAGATGTGTATTTTAATGTTTTTTTCTTTCATGCATGTGTTTCTAACACATTTATAAAATTATCTCTTTGTTGCTTTGTATGTCCCTCCCCCACAGTATAACCCTTGCTTTCACTATATTTGATGTCAGTATAACTTGTGGAGGAGATGGGGAAAAACCAGTTGTTTAAGGATACAGGTGGACCTGTTGCAACAATGAGAAGTACAAGTTGTCATGTCCAAAACGAACTTTACAACGTTGGTGCGGGGGGGGGGGGGGCTGGGGGGAGAGGAAGGAGAAGGATTGGGATTGGGGGGGAGGGGGGAGGCTGGGAAGGGATGTGAAGGGTAAACAAAGGAGGAGGCTGCAATGCTTGGTAAGAAATGTACACATTATCCTGCCCATGTAACTGTAACTCCTCTGTACAGTATGTTCACAAATAAAATTAAATTAAATTAAAAGAAAAAAAATGTATCTTTTTTCAGCAAATGATTCTAAGGCATATACAATTTCTTAAGTCATAACTTTTGATTGACTTATGTTCAGTGAAGTAGCTCAGCATGTATTTTGGATAATAAAGGAGGGTGAGAGTGTTTCTCTATTTAGCCTAATGTACATCGCTTTACTACAGTAATTATCAGTATGTTTTTGTTTCATTATTTTAGCAGTGATCAATAATGTATACTTCACACTTCTAAGTATTAACCAGCTTCCAATTTTTATAATATGCCTTAAGCATCATTTGTATGTATTCCTCTTGTCAAACAAAAATATTTTTTTCTTTGCTGCTATGGGGATTTCCATTACTTGACAAGCAGAACACTGCAACTAAGTGACAAGAACTGTCCATTCAAAAAACATCAACAGGCAACATCAGTGCAAATTCCTCAACATAACAAGTCCCTGGCCAGCTGGGTGCTGGTGGTCCATGCCTGTAATCCTAGCTACTCAGGAGGCTGAGATCTGAGGATCATGGTTCAAAGCTAGCTCAGGCAGGAATGTCTGTGAGACTGTTATCTCCAATAAATCACTCAGAAAACTGAAAGTGGTGCAGTGGCTCACGTGGTAGAGAGCTCACCTTGAGCTGAAGAGCTGAGGGATAGTGCCCAAGCCTAGCGTTCAAGCCCCATGACTGACAAACAAACAAACAAAAAACTAAAACCCAAGTCTAGGGCCACAGTTCAGGGTAGCGCTTTTTCTAAGGCTTCTCCCTATACTCTTGTAAAATGTTAAAGACTTTAACTTTGTACTTGTACAACATAGTCGCCTTGTTTAATAAGAATTTCATCAAAGTTGAACATTGAGACACCTTTAGTATTATCTCTATGGGGCCTAATGACCCTGATGATACTTTCAGGCATCTACAAACTTAAAAAAAAATGACGATTTCCTTTTTGTTAGAATAAGTACACTGGATATTTGGGCCATGCCAGCTTGCAGAGAGGCAGTGGCAGGTGGAAGGAAATCTGCCCAGTATGCCTTCTCCTCCATATGAACAGAGAGTCATCCATTTCCTCTATTAAGGAGTTGTCACATAGCCCACCCAGTTGGAAGGCCATTTTTGATAACCAAGCTAGATGGTGGCAGACAATTCAGATACAAAGTGCACTTTAAAAGGAAGTTAAGGGGCTGGGAAGGTGGCTCAGTGGTAGAGTGCTTACCTTGCATGCATGAGGCGCTGGGTTCAATTCCTCAGCACTACATAGCAAAAAGAAAAAAAGCTGGAAGTAGTTCTGTGGCTCAAGTGGTAGAGCACTAGCCTTGAGCTGAAGAGCTGAGGGACAGGGCCCAGGCCCAGAGTTCAGGCCCCACGACTGGACCCCCCAAAAATAAAAATAAATAAAAGGAATCTAAAACATCATTTGTAGGAAAATTGAAAATGCATGGCTTTCACACAGCCAATTTTTTAATCACTGTCATATTCTAAGTGATTACTCTTGCCACTTCACATTGCTCCTTAGAGAGGAGAGGTTTTTTAATTAAAATCTAGGTAATGCAAACAAATGAGATATAAGGAGCAGAGGAAAGAGAAATAAACTGAATAAAATTAATTAAAATAGCATTGTTGCCAGAGCCAACTCGAGCCTACCTAGAAATAAAATACATTTGTAGAGGAATTTCTGGATTAAAGTGAGACGTGTGCTAAGTGGCTGGAGGTGGAGTGGCTTGCAGACTATGTATTATGTTTTAAAAAGTTTTTGCTGTACTATGGCTGCTATCAGACAGAAATGTATATTTCCTATATCCTGCCTTAATGGGCTTTAAAATAAAAATGAAAATAGGAAGCAAGTATTTATCTCAGAGGCAAAATTAATTTCTATCATTTTCCCCATATTCAATTTCAAGGTAATTTAATGCTTGCTAAAAAATTTTAAATGGCCATGAATACCATTCATGTGCAAGAGGATTGCAGTGTATTTTTTCCTGACAAAACAATAGTTTCAACCACAGTGAGTGAGGTTTTAGGGCTTAAAAGATGGAATTTTTCCTTGTTATTTTCTGGGTTTGTTAGCCATTCACATTTGAATCATTCTATACTAACATTTATAGATTCAATTTATGGTATATTTTTGTGACAAGCGTATAATTCCTTGGGAATAGTTAGGACAACTCTAAAATGGCAATAATGATAGAGCTGATTTGTAGTAAAGAGAAGAAGAGTAACAGTAAAATTCCATAGGGCATTTGTTAATCTTGTCTTTGGGGATCAGCTTGACTTTCTCAGTGTCTGAGGCTTTCGGACTTGCCTTCTCAAATTATAGCCAAAGATGCCAGTAACAGTGTGGAAGGTTGTGAGAGAACTTGGAATGAATGGTTCAGGCATTTAGAAAAACAGACCTGACTTCAAAACTCAAGGCCACTTGACATCTTTGGGCTTGGGTTTTCTCTTCTTTGAAATGGAAATGATTGTTAAGATTCAAAGAGAAATTGTAAGAGGACATGCCTATCCTCAAGAAGTGAATATTTGGAAATGTGTAAATGTTAATCTCCACCCTCTTTGATCCCATATTTTCATTTATTCATTTTAGAAACCTTAAAGTTTACATAGTAGGTTTCTTAAGGTTTTTGTTGTTATGGCTATGGCCACTAACATACAAATTTTATTATGCAAATCATTGTGCTAGGAGCTGTTCAAGGCACAAAAATGATGGCAAAGTTAATGTGTTGTAAATGGTCATAAAGAAGTAAATTTCTTGTCGAACATTGTTGTCCCCTTCCTCATTCCACAAGAAATGTACTCATTACCTTACATATGTAACTGTAACTCATCTGTACATCACCTTGACAATAAAAGTAAATTATAAAAGTAAATTTAATCACTTAATTAGTGATTAAATGTATCTGTTTCAGACAAAAACCAACAAGCAAACAGAAAGGTGAATAAGACAGGGAATGTCTACTGGTTTGTTTGAATGGTCATTTTATGTGGAATTCATCAAAATTAGTTGTTTCTATGTTATTCTCACTCTTGTCATGGTGATCCGGCTCATTTCCATGCTTCACTAAAGCTGTTCCATGCTAATTACTGTACAAATAGCCTAACTGCGGGGAAATTGTGAAAGCACAATATTACATTTAGTCCCTCATCTCCAAAGTACTCTTATTAGCTTAACAAATTACATTCTGGCTCATTCTATAATATCATGTACCTATCTCTTTGGGGGAAACATGACAATAAAAGCAACACAATCCAGAGTAAAGAGTATCCCAAGCAAAGGGAATTTGGTAGAAAGCATGGAATTAACCAAGCTGGAATCAGGTCAAAAAATCATAGCTAATGCTCTGATTCTTAATGGAAAAAGACATGGGAACATGGGCTAGCTACAAGTTTTACTGAGCTCAGATTTTATCCTCATTAAAAAGGCTGTACACAAATCCCTCAAGTTACATACTAGATAATTTCCAGTACAATGGTTTGCAAAGCACAGTTTTGTAAAGCCAATTTGATCTCCTCTTTTTTGTCTTTTTACCCACTAAAATAACAAAATCATCAAATGGACTGTTGAAGTTTTTTGGGTGGTGGTGGGGGGACTGCTCAATTATTTACTACAAGGAAGATTAAATGGATATTTTAGCAGGATGGCATTGCTCTGCTAGTGTTATGCTTTTAAAATGTAATTCTAAAATTAATTCTTATATACAGGACAGAGGGTAGAGAAATCAAATACAGTGTCAGAAGGGATTAAAACAAAGAAAAAGGAAAGAAGAAAAATAACTGCAAATAGTGTAAGTTTATGTGATTTGGGGTGGGGAAGGGAAAGCACAGAAAGGGTGGGACAGAAGGTCAACCAATCCAGTAGTAATACTCACTAGACACTATGTTGGAAATGAACTATATAACTTGGGGGTGAGGAAAGTCAGGAGGGGAAAAACAGAATGAGAGAGAAGGTGATACTGTTAAAAAGGAAATATATCTATTATCTGACTTATGTAACTAACTCTTCTGTACATTACCTTTAAAATAAAAATTTTAAACATTAAAAAAAGAATTCGAGCCAGGCTTAGGTGGCTCATGCCTGTAATCCTAGCTACTCAGGAGGCTGAGATCTGAGGATCATGGTTCAAAGCCAGCCCAAACAGGAAACTCCATGAGACTCTTATCTCCACTCAGAAATCCGGAAGTGGCACTGTGGATCAAGTGGTAGAGAGCTCAGGTTGAGCTGAAGAGCTGAGGGACAGCGCCCAGTCCCAGAGTTCAAGCCCCATAACTGACAAAAAAAAAAAAAAAAGAATTCTACTACAAATATCATCTTCCCTTCAACAATGTATCTTAGTTACTTTTTTTTCTCATTTGCCTCAATTTTGTGTCAAGACTTTAACGTTATCACACAAATTAATTTATATTATTTTTCTGATTTGGACATCAGGACCTTTTCTTTGCATCAACAATTTAGAAAAATGTGGTAAAAGTATTAGATGGGTGCTGAGAAGGAAAATTGCAATTGGTATCCAGAAGTAGAGACTTGCTTAGTGTCCATGGGGAAAATGAATGTGGTAAATGCATAATGTACAAGAGTAATAACAAAATTAATAGATGCTTTTGTTCTGATTTAATGCTTGCCTATAAAAGTTATTGCTGTATCTTGTCTTCATTAAGGCATTTTGGTATTTATTTCCTATACTAGGAAAATAGATTATTTATCTCTAGTAAATGGGAAAAGGGGGAAGCAATCAAACTCAAAGTCAGATGAGACAGAAGATCAACATATGGCCCCCTCCAAATTCGGTAATGTAGTTACTCCAAATACTGGATGGTATTTTCAAATGTCAATAAATTACCTTTTATGGAATGGCTTTTAGAAACATGATCAAATCACAGCCTGTTCTGAAGGACAAACCTTTCTAACAGACTCTGTGATTTACTTCTCCACACAAGTTGACAAAAATGTGTATTAGGAGTAATCTGGAATTCTACCCTATCCACAAAATAAGCTAGGGTAATAAGAAGAGAAAGACTACCAGGTGCAGGCACATCAATCAGAGCAGATCCCACAGTGATCTGCATTTAATCTGTAGGTCAATTCCAGGGTGGGTACAAACCAGTATTTATGCCTTTGCAAGCTGAGGATAGCTAGGAGAGCTGAGCAGCTAGAAAGTTTATTAATGGTGAGTGAGCAAAGCACTCTCTCTCTCTCTCTCTCTCTCTCTCTCTCTCTCACACACACACACACACACACACACACACACACAGAGGCAGGGGGAGGGAGAGAGATAAAGGAGTCATAGGTGTTTTATGCTTTCCAAGTAGATATTGGGCTGGGAAGGTGGCTCAGTGGTAGAGCGCTTGCCTTGCATGCATGAGGCCCTGGGTTCGATTCTCCAGCACCACAAAAGCAAAAAGAAAAAAAAGACAGAAGTGGCGCTGTGGCTCAAGTGGTATAGTGCTCGTCTTGAGCTGAATAGCTGAGGGACAGCGCCCAGACCCAGAGTTCAGGCCCCACGACCGGATCCAAAAATAAATAAATAAATAAAATATAATAAAATAAAAGTAGATGTTATTCCTTAATCATGGATGGCAATCCATTCATGCTTAAAAATTCTCCCTTGAACAATTCTGTTTTGTCATGGCACACTTTCTCAATTGCTGATAGTCTTACTTTTTGATTTAGTTAGGATGGAAATACCTTGGAAACATCAAATGGACATAGTAAGTAAATGAACAAACTAACACAACACTAATAATTTAAAAGCCCATAATAAAGCAATATCTAAGACACACCTTGTAACCCATAGGAACATAGAGACATGGTTTCTAATTGTTTTTATTCAGTTTTATCTAATAGACCTCCAAGTAAATAATATTTGACATAGAAATTGTAGTTTAAATAAACTTTAAGAAATTATCTAGACCTCTTAGTTGGGAAAAGCAATTTTTGAAACAAATTTTGAAAGTAATATTTGGAACAAAAAAAATCAAAAGGGTAGTCATGCAAATGAGTTAAAAAGAACAAATTCTAAGATTTTATTATAGCATTTATTTGAAGTTTAAAAGGAAATATTAGAAAAGAATTTCTACCTGATCAGCAACTCAAAGATAATGAGATAAATCATTACCATGGTGATACAATTTTATTTCTTAGTAGATTTAGATCCCTTGGCAACTTCTAGTTATAAGTAGGATGAAGGACCAGAAAGCAAAAGCATAATATAAACATGTAATACTTGGCAATATGTGCATAAATGCACATTTATGCAGTAAAGGGCATTAAAGCCAAATGGTAAATAATCACCATTGCCTGCATTTGCTTGCCAGTATTCAATAAAGACAGATAAAAAAAATCTCCCTTTTAATTTAGTGGCAGTGGGATATCATGCAGGATATTTTGACCAAAATTCTTCTCTACATCCATGTGAAAAGAACATATGGACTTTTTTTTTAAGAGCCAGGGCTTTAGCCTTTTTTTTCAGAATAGATTTTAATAAAGTTAAATGAGGATGTTTTTCCTGAATTGGGCACAGAGGATGCTTATTTCTAATACCAGACAGCTGCTGTGATTTCATCAAGTTCAAGTCAAAACATAAAGGGGTTTGACTGATTAAGGAAGATATTATTTGTGTCAGGGAAGTTCCTGTGTTGAGAGTTCCTAAATTCACAGCCTCAGGCAAGGTGTTCTGGCTCACATCTGTAATCACAGCTACTCAAGAGTTGAAGAGCAGGAGGACCACATTTTAAGGCCAACCTTAGCAAAAGTTGG
The DNA here is from genome assembly GCF_019054845.1 of Dipodomys spectabilis. Taxonomy (NCBI): domain Eukaryota; kingdom Metazoa; phylum Chordata; class Mammalia; order Rodentia; family Heteromyidae; genus Dipodomys; species Dipodomys spectabilis. The sequence goes on along the minus strand of NW_024871168.1, from coordinate 2,106,972 downwards.
TGAGATCTCCAACTCAATCTATAGTTATCCCAGCCAAGTGGAAGCTAAGGAACGTGATCAGAGGCCAGCCTTGGGCAGAAACAAAAGACACTGAAAAATAAGTGAAGCAAGAAAGTGGTATATGACTCAAATAGTAAAGTGCTTGCCTTGCAACTATGGGGCACTGAGTTCATCCCCATTATTACAATAATAATAGTACTAACAATAATAATTTGTAATCCTTTATCTGGCACTGAAATTTATTGTTAAAATGTTATAAGCATTTTATTTTTATTACCATCCATCCTGTGATCTCAGGTTCTAATTAGTCCACGGGTGTTTTCAGCCAAGTGACCTCTGCCGGGAACACTCCAAATGAGGATTTGAGTTATTGCAACAGAGGAGCGTTTCTCTGCTTTCAAGGCTTCTTAGGAAGAATTCTAGAATCTTGCTTCCAGCAGGCCTCCGGGTGTTCCGGTGGACATCTCCTTGCAACTCCTCGGTGGTTTCTTCTACACCCGTGAAGTTTGGCAAGGATATGCAGTTTGCTTTGCTGCAGAATTGGGCCTGCCGAGCTCTGGCGCGGTTGCAAACATTCAGACGTGGCAGCCAGAAATGCTTGTCCCCGTAGGACACTGCCAGCTGACTGGGTATATCTGCTTCCCGTTCTTCTCACCTGAGTGCTACTGATTACAGCTTTGACGGTTACACTCTACTCAACCTGAGGAGTTATTTGAACCTCTACTTATGGCACTCTGTGAAAGTTTGGCGAATCAGACCTCAGTTGTTGGGCACACGACCACTGTCCATCCAGCACTATGGACAGCACTGGCTATATCAGGCTCTAATTAGTCCATGGTATTGTTCAGCCGAATGACCTCTGCTGGGAACACTCATAATAAGATTCTGAGTTATTGCAACATAGGAGCGTTTCACTGCTTTCAAGGCTTCTTAGGAAGAATTCCAGAATCTTTCTGCCGGCAGGCCTCCCATTGTTGCAGTTTAACATCTCCTTGTAAATCCTACATGGTTTCTTGGACACCCGTGATGTTTGGCAAGGGTACGCAGTTTGCATTGCTGCACAATTGTGCCTGCAGAGCTCTGCTGCAGTTACAAACATTCAGACGTGGAAGCCTGATATGCTTGTCCCCATAGGACACTGCCAGCTGACTGGGTATATCTGCTTCCGGTTCTTCTCACCTGAGTGCTACTGATTACAGCTTTGATGGCTACACTCTACTCAAGGTGAGGAGCAAGTTGAACCTCTACTTATGACACTCTATGAACGTTTGCAGAACCAGTTGTCAGTTGTTTGACACACGACCACTGTCCATCCAGGACTATGGATGGCACTGGCTATATCAGGCTCTAATTATTCCACAGTTGTGTTCAGTCGAATGACCTCTGCAGGGAACACTCAGTATGAGGTTCTGAGTTATGGCAACATAGGAGCTTTTCACTGCTTTTAGGGCTTATTAGGATGAATTCCAGAATATTGCTGCTGGCAGGCCTCCGGATGTTCCGGGTGAACATCTCCTTGTAAATCCTCCGTGGTTTCTTCTACACCCGAGAAGTTTGACACAGTTATGCAGTTTGCATTTCTGCACAGTTGCGCCTGCAGAGGTCTGCCGCCGTTGCAAACATTCAGACGTGTCAGCCAGATATGCTTGTGCCTGTAGGACACTGCCAGCTGACTGGATATATCTGCTTCCCGTTCTTCTCACCTGAGTGCTAGTGATTACAGCTTTGAGGGCTACACTCTACTCAACCTGAGGAGTAAGTTGAACCTATACTTATGGCAAGAGCAATTTCAACCTCTATTTATGGCACTCTGTGAAAGTTTGGAGAACCAGATCTCAGTTGTTTGGCAAGCGACCACTGTCCATCCAGGGCTATGGATGGCACTGGCTATATTAGGCTGTAATTAGTCCACGGTTGTGTTCAGCTGAATGACCTCTGCAGGGAACACTTAGAATGAATTTCTGAGTTATTACAACAAGGAGCGTTTCACTGCTTTCAAGGCATCTTAGGAAGAATTCCAGATTCTTTCTGCTGACAGGCCTCCGTGTGTTCCCGGTGTACATCTCCTTGTAACTCCTCCGTGGTTTCTTCTACACCCATGAAGTTTGGCAAGGGTAACCAGTTTGCATTGTTGCACAATTGTGCCTGCAAAACTCTTCCGCTGTTTCAATCATTCAGACGTGGCAGCCAGATATGCTTGTCCCCGTAGGACATTGCCAGCTGACTCGGTATATATGCTTCCAATTCTTACCTGAGTGCTACTGATTACAGCTTTGACGGTTACACTCTACTCAACCTGATGAGTTATTTGAACCTCTACTTATGGCACTCTGTGAAAGTTTCGAGAACCAGACCTCAGTTGTTTGGCACGCGGCCACTGTCCATCCAGGTCTATGGACGGCACTGGCTATATCAGGTTCGAATTAGTCCATGGTTGTGTTCAGCCAAATGACGTCTGCCGGGACCACTCAGAATGAGGTTCTGGGTTATTGCAACATAGGAGCGTTTCACTGCTTTCAAGGCTTCTTAGGAAGAATTCCAGAATCTTGCTGCTGGCAGGCCTCCGGGTGTTCCGGGTGAACATCTTGTAAATCCTCCGTGGTTTCTTCGACACCCGTGATGTTTGGCAAGGGTACACAGTTGGCATTGCTGCACAATTGTGCCTGCAGAGCTCTGCCGCGGTTGCTAACATTCAGACGTGGCAACCAGATATGCTTATCCCCGTTGGACACTGCCAGCTGACTGGGTTTATCTGCTTCCCGTTCTTCTCACCTGAGTGCTACTGATCACAGCTTTGACGGCTACACTTTACTCAATGTAAGGAGTAAGTTCAACCTCTACTTATGGCACTCTGTGAAAGTTTGGAGAACCAGACCTCATTTGTTTGGCACTCGACCACTGTCCATCCAGGACTAAGGACGGCACTGGCTATATCAGGTTCTAATTACTCCATGCTTGTGTTCAGCCTAATGACCTCTGCCTGGAAATCTCAGTATGAGGTTCTGAGTTATTGCAATGTAGGAGCGTTTCACTGCTTTCAAGGCTTCTTAGGAAGAATTCCAGAATCTTGCTTCCTGCAGGCCTCCCTTTGTTCTGGGTGAACATCTCCTTGTAAATCCGCCGTGGTCTCCTTGACACCCGTGAAGTTTGGAAAGGGTATGCAGTTTGCATTGCTGCACAATTGCACCTGCAGAGTCCTGTAGCAGTTGCAAACATTCAGACGTGGCAGCCAGATATGCTTGTCCCCGTAGGACACTCCCAGCTGACTGAGTATATCTGTTTCCATTTCTTATCATCTCAGTGCTACTGATTACAGCTTGGAAGTCTAAACTCTACTCAACCTTATGAGTAAGTTGAATCTCTACTTAAGGCACTCTGTGAAAGTTTGGACAACCAGACCTCAGTTGTTTGGCACACGACCACTGTCCATCCAGGACTATCGATGGCACTGGCCATATCAGGCTCTAATTAGTCCACGGTTGTGTTCAGCCAAATGACCTCTGCCGGGAACACTCAGAATGACGTTCTGAGTTATTACAACATAGGAACGTTTCACTGCTTTCAAGGCTAAAACTAACCCTAACCCTAACCCTAACCCTAACCCTAACCCTAAACCTAACCCTAACCCTAACCCTAATTCCAACCCTAACCCTAACCCTAACCCTCAAACTAACCCTAACCCTAACTCTAACCCTCACCCGCACTCTGCTCCTAACCCTCACCCTAAACCTAACCCTCACCCTCATCCTCTCCCTAACCCTAACCCTTACCCTAAACCTCACCCTAACTCTCACCTTAAACCTAACGCTAACCCTAACCCACACCCTCACCTTAACCCTCATCCTATCCCTAACTCTCACTCTAACCCTAAACCTAACCCTAACCCTAAACCTAAACCACACATTAACCCTAACCCTAACTCTACCCCTCACCCTAAACCTCACCCTAACCCTAACACTAACCCTCAACCTAAACCTAGCGCTAACCCTAACCCTCACGCTAACTCTAATCATAACTCTAACCCTACCCTAATCCTAACCCTAACCCTCACCCTTACCCTAACCCTAACCCTAACCCTCACACTCAGGCTCACTCTCCCCCTCCTCCCCCACAACCTAACCCTTACTGTCACCCTAACCCTAACCCTAATCTTAAACATAACCCTCACACAAACACTAACCCTAACCCTAACCCTCAACCTAACTTGAAACCTAACCCTAACCCTCACCCTCACCCTCACCCTAACGCTAACCCTATCCCTAACCTTCACCCTCACCCTCACCCTAACGCTCACCTTTAAACCTTACCCTCACCCTAACTCTCACCCTAACCCTCACCCTAACCCTAACCCTCCTGCTAACCCTCACCCCAACCCTAACGCTAAACCTAAACCTCACCATCAACATAACCATAACACTAATGCTTACCCTCAACCGAACCCTAATCCTAACCCTAAACCTAACCCTCACACTAACCCTAACCCTACCCTAACCCTCATCCAAACCCTAACCCTAACCTTAACCCTCAACCTAACCCTAACCCTATTCCTAACCCTAACACTCACCCTAACCCTAACCCTCACCCTCACCATCACCCTAAACCTAACCCCAACCCTAACCCTCACCCTAACTCTCACCCTAACCCTAATGTTAACCTTAACCCTCAACCTCACACTAAACCTCACCGTAACCCTTAACCTCACCCTAACCCTCACTGTCACCGTAATCCTAACCCTAAACCTAACCCTAAACCTAACCCTCACACTAACACTAAACCTAACTCTACCCCTAACCCGAACCCTAACCCTAACCCTCACTCACACCCTAACCCTCATCCTAAAACTTACCCTCACCCTAACTCTCACCCTAACCCTCACCCTAACCCTAACCCTAACCCTCCTCCTAAACCTCACCCTAACCCTAACCCTCACCCTCAACCTAAACATCACCCTAAACCTTAACCTCACCCTAACCCTAACACTAACCCTAACCCTCACACTAACCCTAACCCTCACCCTAACCCTCATCCTAACCCTAACCCTAAAACTAAACCTCACATTAACCCCAACCCTAACTCTACCCCTCACCCTAAACCTCAACCCTCACCCTAACCGTAACCCTCACCCTCACCTTAACCCTCATTGTCAGCCTAATCCTAACACTAAACGTAACACTAACCACTACCCTAACCCTAACCCTCACCCTCACCCTCACCATCACCCTAACCCTCGCCCTAACCCTAGTACTCACCCTCACCCTAACCCTAACCCGAACTCTCACCCTCGCCCTTACCGTAACCCTAACCATTACCCTCACTCTAACCCTCACCCTAAACCTTACCCTCACCCGAAACCTAAACCTAACCCTCACACTAACCCTAACCCTCACCCTAACCCTAACCCCAACCCTAACCCTAACCCTAACCCTCACCCTCTCCCTAACCCTCACCCTAACCCTTACCTCACACTAACCCTAACCCTAACCTTAACCCTCACCCTCACCCTAACACTAACCCTAACCCTAACATTCACCCTAACCCTTACCCTCACCCTAACCCTAACCCTAACCCTAATCTTCACCCTCACCCTAACCCTCACCCTAACCCTTACCCTCATACAAACCCTAACCCTAACCCTAACCCTTACCCTCACACTAACCCTCACCCTCACCCTAACCCTAATCCTAACCCTCACTCTCAACCTAGCCATCACTCTAACCATAATAATACACATAACCCTCACCCTAAACCTAACGCTCACCCTAACCCTAACCCATACCCTCACCCTAACCCTCAAACTAACACTAACCCTAAACCTCACCCTCACCCTAACCCTAAACCTAACCCTCATACTAAACCTAACCCCAACCCTTAACCTCACCCTAACTCTAAACCTAACCCTAGCCCTCACCCTAACCCTAACCCTCAGCCACAACATAACCCTCACCCGAACCCCAACGCGAACCCACACCTTAACCCTCATCCTCACCCTAACATTACCCTAACCCTAATCCTCACCATAACCCTAACCCTAACCCTCACCCAAAACCTAACCCTCACCCTAACCCTCACCCTCACCCTAATCCTCACGGTAAACCTACCATAACCCTGAACCTAAGCCTAACTCTCACCCTCACCCTCCCAATAACCCTCACCCTAACCCTAGTCCTCACACGCATCCTAACCCTAAACCTAAACCTAACCCTCACCCTAACCCTAACCCTGACCCCAACCCTCACCCTAACCCTAATGCTAAACCTAAACCTAACCCTCACCCTAACCCTCACCTAATCCTTACCCTCACCCTAACCCTAAAACTAACCATCACAATAACTCTAACCCTCACCCTAATCCTAACCCTAACCCTAACCCTAACCCTCACCCTCACCCTCACCCTCAGCTAAACCTTAACTCTAACCCTACTCCTAAACCTAACCCTCACACTCAACCTAACTGTAACCCTAAACCTAACCCTCAATCTCACCCTCAACCTCACCCTAACCCTAACCCTAAACCTAACCCCCACCATAACCCTAACCCTCACCCTCACCCTAACCCTAACCCTCAACCTCACCCTAACCCTAACCCTAACCCTAACCCTCACTCTCACCCTAACCCTCACCTAAATCTTACCCTCATCCTTACCCTAACCCTAACCCTCACACTAAACCTAAACCTAACCCTAACCCTAACCCTACCCCTCACCCTAACCCTCACCCTAACCCTAACACTCACCCTAACCGTAACCCTAACCCTCAACCTCACCCTCACCCTAGCCCTCACCCTAACCCTAATCCTAACCCTAACCCTCACCCTAACCCTAAACCTAACCCTAACCCTCAACCTAGCCCTAACCCTAACCCTACCCCTTACCTAAACCAAAACCTCACCCTCACCTTCACCCTCACCCTAACCCTCACCCTCACCCTAGCCCTCACCCTAATCCTAACCCTAACCCTAACCCTCTTCCTAACCCTAAACCTTACCCTCATCCTAACCCTATGCCTAACCCTAAACCTAACCCTATCCCTTACCCTAACCCTCACACTAACCCTCACCCTCACCCTAACCAAAACCCTAAACCTCACCCTACCCCTCATCCTAACCCTAACACCGTCACCCTAACCCTAACCCTCACCTACACCCTAGCCATCAACCTCACCCGAACACTTACCCTCACACTAACCCTCACCCTCACCCTAAACATCACCCTAACCCTAACCCTAACCCTAACATTAAACCTAACCCTCACCCTCACCCTCACCTTAACCCTAACCCTAAACCTAACCCTCACCCTAACTCTCACCCGAGCAATAATGCTAACCCTAACCCTCACCCTAACCCTAAACCTAACCCTCACCCTAACTCTCACCCGAGCAATAATGCTAACCCTAACCCTCACCCTAACCCTCACCCTAATCCTTACCCTCACCCTAACCCTAACCCTAAACCTAATGCTAACCCTCACACTAACCCTTAACCGACACGCTAACCTTAACCCTACCCCTCACTCTAAACCTCAGCCTAACCCTAACCCTCACCCTAATCCTAACGCTAAACCTAACTCTCACCCTTACTCGAACCCTCACCCTACCCCTTACCATAACCCTCACCCTAACCCTAACTGTAACCCTCAACCTAACCATCACCCTAAACCTAACCTTAACCCTAACCCTCACCCTAATCTTAACCCTCACACTAACCCTTAACCTCACCCTAACCCGAATCCTAAACCTAACCCAAACACTCACACTAACCTTAACCCTCACCCTCACCCTAACCCTAAAGCTAAACGTCCCCTTCCCTCTTCCCCTCACTCTCACCCTAACCATAACCATAACACTAACCCTCACCCTAAACCTAAGCCTCAACCTAACCCTAACCATAAACTTCACCCTCACCCTAACCCTAACCCCAACCCTAACCCTAACCCTCACCCTCAGCCTAACCCTCACCCTAACACTAACGCTAACGCTAATCCTCACACTAAGCCTAACACTCACCCTAACCCTAACCCTACCCCTCACACTAAACCACACCCTAACACTAAACCTAAAGCTCACCCTAACCCCAACCCGAACCCTAACCCTCACCCTCACCCTAGCACTCAGACTAACCCTAATCCTAACCCTAACCCTCACCCTAACCATAATCCACACCCTAACCATAACCCTAACCCTCACCCTAACCCTAACCCTAACCCTAAACCTCACCCTAACCCTCAACCTAAGCCTAACACTAACCCTAACCCTCACTCTCAACCTAAACCTCACCCTAAATCTTACCCTCACCCTAACCCTAACCCTAACCCTAACCTGAACCCTCACACTAAACCTAAACCTCACCCTAACCCTAACCCTAACCCTCACCCTCAACCTAACCCTCACCCTAACCCTAATACTAACACTCACACTAACCCTAGACCTCACTCTCACCCTAACCCTCACCCTAACCCTAACCCTAACCCTCACCCTCACCCTAACCGTAACCCTAAACCTAAACCTCACCCTAACCCTCACCCTAAGCCTAACACTGACCCTAACCCTCACTCTCACCCTAACCCTCACCCTAAATCTTACCCTCACCCTAACCCTAACCCTCACACTAAAACTAAACATCACCCTAACCCTAACCCTAACCCTCAACCTAACCTTCTCCCTAACTCTCACCCTAAGGCTAAACCTAACACTAACACTCACACTAAACCTAACCCTCACTCTCAACCTAACCCTCACAATAATCTTAAATCTATACCTCACTCTAACCCTCACCCTCACCCTCACCCTCAGCCTAATTCTAACCCTAACCCTAACCCCCATCCTTACCCTCACCCTAACCTTAACCCTAGCGCTAACCCTCACCCTCACCCTCACCCTAACCCTAACTCTAACCATCAACCTAACCCTAACCCTCACCCTAACCCAAACCCTCAACCTCACCGTCACCCTAACCCTAAACCTAACCCTCACCCTAAACCTCACAATAACCCTAACCCTCACTCTCACCCTAATCCTCACCCTAAACCTCAACCTAACCCTCACTCTAACCCTAACCCTCACCCTCACCCTTCCCCTCAGCCTAACCCTTACCCTCACTCTAACCGTAAACCTAAACCTCACATTAACCCTAAACCTCACCCTAAACCTAAAGCTAACCCTAACCCTAACCCTCACCCTCACCCTCACCCTATCACTAACCATAACTCTAACCCTCACCCTAACACTAACCATCAACCTAAACCTAAACCTCACCCTGACCCACACCCTAAACCTCATCTTAACCTAACCCTAAACCTAACCCTCACCATAACACTCACCATAACCCTACAACTAACCCTAACCCTAACCCTGACTCTAATCCTCACCCTAAACCTAACCCTAACCCTAACCCTCACCCTAACCATCACCCTAACCCTAACACTAACCCTAAACCTCACCCTCAACCTAACCATAACCCTAACCCTTAACCTCATCCTCACCCTGAACCTATCGCTAACCCTAACCCTAACCCTCACACTGACCCTAACCCTCACACTAACCCTAACCCTACACCTCACCGTAACCCTCATCCTAACCCTAACCCTAACCCTAAACCTCAACCTAACCCTAACCCTAACAATAACACTCATCCGCACCCTAACTCTCACCGTCACCCTAACCATCACCCTAACCCTAACCCTAAACCTAACCCTCACCCTAATCCTCACCCTCACCCTCACCCTCAGACTAATCCCAACCCTAACCATAATGCTAAGCCTAACCCTCACCCGCACCCTCACCCTAATCCTAACCCTAACTCTAACCCTAACCCTCACACTCACCCTCACTCTCACCCTAACCCTAACCCTAACTCTAACCCTAACCCTAACACTAACCCTCACCCTAACCTTAACCCTCACCCTAACCCACACCCAAACCCTCACCCTAACCCTAAACCTAATGCTAACCCTCACCCTCACCCTAACCCTCACCCTAAGAGTCACCCCAACACAAACCCTAACCCGAACACTAACCCTCACCCTAACCCTCACCCTAAACCTAAACCTCACCATCACCCTAACCCTCACCCTGACCATTACCCTCACCCTAACCCTAAACCCAACCCTCACACTATCCCTAACCCTCACCCTAAACCTAAACCTAACCCTAACCTTCACTCTCACCCTCACCCTCAGTCTAACCATAACCCTAACCCTAATCCTAACACTAATCCACAGCCTCACACTAACCCTAACCCTCACCCTCACACTAACCCTAACCCACACCCTAAACCTAACCCTCACCCTAACCCTAACCCTTACCCTCAACTTCACCCTAACCCTCACCATAACCCTAACCCCTACACTAAACCTAAACCTACCCTAACCCTAACGATAACCCTAACCCTCACTGTCAACTTCACACTCACCCTAAATCTTACCCTCATCCTAACCCTAACCCTAACCCTAACGCTCACATTAACCTAAACCTCACCCTAACCCTAACCCTACCCCTCACCCTCACCCAAACCCTAACCCTAACCCTATTTCTAACCTTAACTGTAACCCTAACCCTGAACCTTAACCTCACTCTAGCCCTCACCCTAACCCTAACCCTCACCCTCAACCTATCCTCACCCTAACCCTTACCTTCAACCTAACCCTAACCCTAACCCTACCCCTCACTCTAAACCTAACACTCAACCTAGCTCTAACCCTAACTCGAACCCTTACCTAATCCAAACCCTCACCCTCACCTTCACCCTCATCCTAACCCTCACCCACACCCTAGCCCTCACCCTAATCCTAACCCTAACCCTAAACCTCATCCTAACCCTAACCCTAGAAGGTACCCTCACCCTAACCCTAACCCTAACCCTACACCTCACCCTACCCCTAATCCTAACCCTAACACTAACCCTAACCCTCATCCTAACCCTAACCCTAAACTTAACGCTCAACCGCGCCCTAAACCTCACTGTCACCCTAACCCCCACCCTAACCCTAACCGTCACCCACACCCTAACCCTCAGCCGAGACCTCACCCTCACCCTAACCCTCACCCTCACCCTAAATATTACCCTAACACTAACACGAACCCTCACCCTAAATCTAACCCTCACCCTCACCCTCACCCTAACCCTAACCCTAACACCCCAACCTGAACGCTATCCCTAACCCTCTCCCTCACCCTAAGCCTCACCTTAACCCTAACGCTAACCCTAACCCTCACCCTAACCCTAACCCTCACCCTAAACCAAACCATCACCCTCACCCTAACCCTCACCCTAACCCAAACCGTAACCCTCACGCTAACAATAACCTTAACCCTAACCATCACCCTCATCCTTCCCTCACCCTAACCCTAACCCTCCCCCTAAACCTAACCCTCACCCTCACCCTAACCCTCACCCTCACCCTAACCCTAACCCTAACCATCAAACTAACCCTCACCCTAACCCTAACCATAACCCTCACCCTCAACCTAGCCCTCACCCTAACCCTAATCCTAACCCTAAACCTCACCCTAAACCTAACAGTCACCCTAAACCTAACCCTAACCCTCACTCTCACACTCTTCCTAACCCTAACATTAACCCTAATCCTCACCCTAAACCTAACCATAAACATCACCCTAACCCTAACACTCACCCTCAGCCTAACCCTCACACTAACCCTTACTCTCACCCTAAATCTAACCCTAACCCTAACCCGCACCCTAACCCTAACCCACACCCTAACCCTCACCATCACCCTGACCCTCAACAAAACCCTTACCCTCACCCTAACCCTAACCCTAATCCTAACCCTAAGCCTCACCCTCACCCTAACCGTAACCCTAACCCTCACCCTAACAATAAACCAAACCCTAAATCTCACCCTAACCCTAGCACTCACCCTAACCCTAATCCTAACCCTAACCCTCACACTAACCCTAACCCTCACCCTAACCCTAACACTAACCAAAACACTCACCCCAACACTAACCCTAACCCTAATCCTAACCCTAACCCTCACCCTCACCCTCACCCACACCCTAACCCTAACCCTCAACCTAACCCTCACCCTAAGCCTAACATTAAAACTCACACTAAACTTAACCCTCACTCTAACCCTAACGCTCAACCTAAACCTAACCCTATCCCTAAACCTCACCCTAATACTACCCCTAACCCTACACCTCACCCTAACCCTCACCCTAACTCTAACTCTACACCTCACCCTAACCCTAACCCTAACCCTCACCCTCACCCTCACACTCACCCTCAGATAACCTTAACCCTAACACTAATCCTAACCCTAAACCTCATGCTCACCCTCACCCTAACCGTAACCCTAACCCTAACCCTCACTCTCATCCTCACCCTCACCCTAACCCTAACCCTACCCCTCACCCTAACCCTCACCGATCCCTAGCCCTAACCCTCACCCTAACCGTAACCCTAACCCTCAACCTCACTCTCATCATAGCCCTCACCCTAAACCTAATCCTAACCCTAACCCTCACCCTAACCCTAACGCTCACCCTAACCCTCACCCAAACCCTAAACCTAACCCTCTCCCTAACCCTTACATCCACCCTAACCCTAACCCTAACCCTCATATTAACCCTAACCCTCACCCTAACCCTAACCCTAACCATCACACTAACCCTAATCATCACCCTAAACCTAACCCTAACCCTCACACTAACCCTAACACTAACCCTAAACCTCACCCCCACTCTAAACCTCATCCTCACAATAACATCACTATAACCCTAATCCTCACACTAACCCTAATCCTAACCCTTACCCTAACCCTAAACCTCACCCTAACCCTAAACCTAACCCTCACCCTAAACCTAAACCTCACCCTGACCCTCACCCTCACCCTAATCCTGACGCTAAACCTAACCCTAAACCTTACCCTAACCCTAACCCTCATGCTCACCCTCACCCTAATCCTCACCCTAACTCTAGTCCTCACCCTCATACTAACCCTAACCCTAACCCTAACCTTCACCTTCACCCTAACACTCATCCTAACCCTAACCCTGACAATAACTCTCACCCTAACCCTAACCCTAACCCTAAACCTAAACCTCACCATAACCCTCACCCTAAACCTAAACCTAACCCTCACACTAACCCTCACCCTCACCCTCACCCTCACGCTCACCCTCACCCTCAGCTAAACCCTAACCTGAACCCTAATCCTAACCCTAACCCTCACCCTCACCCTAAATCTAACCCTAACCCTAACCCTCACCCGAACCCTAACCCTAACCCTAACCCTAACCCTAACCCTAACACTTACCCTAACCCTCACCGTCACCCTAACCGTCACCCTTAACCTAATCCTCACCTATACCCTAACCTTCACCCTCACACGAACCCTCACCCTCACCCTAACCCTCAACCTCACCCTAAACATCACCCTAACCCTAACCCTAACCCAAACCCTAACCCTTACCCTCACCCTAACCCTAACCGTCACACTAAACATAACCCTCACCCTAACCCTATCCCTCACACTAACCCACACCCTAATCCTAACCCTAACTCAAACCTTAACCCTAACCCGAACCCTAAGCCTCAACCTAACCCTAGCAATCACCCTAACCCTAATCCTAACCCTAACCCTCACTCTAACCCTAACACTAACTCTAACCCTCACCCTCACCCTAACCCTCACCCTCACCCTCACCCTAACCCTCACCCTCACCCTCACCCTCAGGCTAATCCTAACCCTAACCCTATTCTAATCCTAACCCTCAACCTCACCTTAACCCTAAGCCTAACCCTCAACCTCACCCTCACCCTAACCCAAATCCTCACCCTAACCCTAACCCTATACCTCACCCTCACCCTAACCCTCATCCTCACCCTCACCCTCAGGCTAATCCTAACCCTAACCCTATTCTAATCCTAACCCTCAACCTAACCCTAAGCCTAAACCTCAACCTCACCCTCACCCTAACAATAATCCTCACCCTAACCCTAATCCTAACCCTCACCCTAAATCTCACCCTAACCCTAACACTAACCCTAACCCTCACCCTCACCCTAACCCTAACCCTAACCTTCACCCTCACCCTCACCCTCAGCCTAATCCTAAACCTAACCCTAATTCTAACCGGAACCCTCACCCTCACATTAACATCACCCTCACCCTCACCCTAACCCTAACCCTAAACCCAACCCTAATCCAAACCCTCATAGTAACCCTAACCCTCAACCTAGCCCTAACCCTACACCTCACCCTACCCCTCATCCTAACCCTAACCCTCAACCTAACCCTAAACCTCACCCTCACCCTAACCCTAACCCTCACCCTAAACCTCACCATAACACTCACCCTAACCATTAAGGTCACCCTCAACCTAACCCTCACCTTAAACCTAACCCTAACCCTAACGCTAACCCTAACACTCACCCTCTCCCTAACCCTCACGCTCACCCTAACCCTCACCCTCACCCTAATCCTCACCCTAACCCTCACCCTAACCCTAACCCTAACCCTTACCCTCATGCTATCCCTCACCCTAACCCTAAACTAAACCCTAACCCTCACCCTCACCCTAAACCTTACCCTCACCCTAACCCTCACACTAAACCTAACCCCCACCCTCACCCTAACCCTAACCCTAAACCTAACCCTAAACCTCAGCCTAACCCTCACCCTCACCCTAACCCTAATCCTAAACCTAACCCTCACCCTAACCCTAACCCTCACCCTAACCTTAACCCTAACCCTAATTCTAACCCTCACACTAACACTCACCCTAACCCTATCCCTAACCCTAATCCTCACCCTCACCCTAGCCCTCACCCTAAACCTAATCCTAACCCTAACCCTCACCCAAACTCGAACCCAAACCCTAACTCTAACTTTAACCCTCACTCTAACACTCACCCTAACCCTAACCCTAACCCTAAATCTCACCCTCACCCTAACCCCACCCTCACCCTAACTGTAAACCTCACACTCACCTTAAGCCTCACCCTCACCCGCACCTTCAGGCTAATCCTAACCCTAACCCTATTCCTAAACCTAACCCTCACCCTCACCCTAACCCTAAACCCAACCCTCACCCTCACTCTCACCCTAACCCTAAACCTAACACTAACCCTTACCCACACCCTAACCCTAAAACTCACCCTAACCCTAACCCTAACCCTCACCCTAACTCTCACCCTAAACCTATCGCTAATCCTAACCCTCACCCTAAACCTAACCCTCACCCTAACCCTTAACCTCACCCTAACACTAACCCTCACCATCACACTAACGCTAACCCTCACCCTCACCCTAACCCTCATTGTCATCCTAACCCACACCCTATACCTTACCCTAAACATAACCCTAACCCTCACCCTCACACTCACACTCAGCCTAATCCTAACCCTAAACCTAAAACTAACCCTAACCCTCACCCTCAACCTAACATCACCCTCACCCTGACCCTAACCCTAACCCTAACTCTAACCCTCACCCTAATCCTCATCCTAACGGAAACCCTAACCCTAACTCTCAACCTAACCCTAACCCTAACACTAACACTACCCCTCACCCTAACACTGACCCTCACCCTTAACCTAACCCTCACCCTCACCCTCACCTTAACCCTAACCCCAACCCTAACCCTCACCCTAACTCTCAACCTAACCCTAACGCAAACCCTAAGACTCACCCTCACCCTAAACCTCACCCTAAACCTTAACCTTAACCTAACCCTAACCCTCACACTAACCCTAACCCTATCTCTAACACTCACACTCACCCTCACCCTCACCCTAACCCTCACCCTAACCCTAGCCTCACCCTCATCCTAACCCTAAACCTAAATCTAACCCTAACACTCACACTCACCCTAACCCTCACCCTAAACCTAACCATAACCTTAACCAACACCCTAACATTCACCATAACCCTTACCCTAACCCTGACCCTAAACCTGACCCTAACCCTAACCCTAACCCTAAACTTCACCCTAACCCTCACACTAAACATAACCCACACCCTAGTTCTAACCCTAACCCTAACCCTCACCTAATCCAAACCCTCATCCTCACCCTCATCCTAACACTCACCTTCACCCTAGGGCTCACCCTAATCCTAACCCTAACCCTAACCCTCATCCTAACCCTAACCCTAAAACTTACCCTAACCCTAACCCTAACCCTAAAACTAACCCTAACCCTAAACCTAACTTTCACACTAACCCTAACCCTCACCCTAAACCTAACCCTACACCTCATCCTACCCCTCATCCTAGCCCTAATCCTAACCCTAACCCTCAACCTAACCCTAAACCTAACCCTAAACCTCACCCGCACCCTAACCCTCACCGTCACCCTAACTGTCATCCCCACCCTTACCTTCACCCACACCCTAACCTTAAGTTTAACCCGAGCACTCACCCTCACCCTAACCTTCACCCTCACCCTAAACATCACCCTAACCCTAACACTCACCCTAACCCTAACCCTAACCCTCACCCTAACCCTAACCCTCGACTTCATCCTCACCCTTAACCTAACCCTCACGCTAACCTTAACTCTCACCCTAACCCTAACGCTAAACCTAAACGTCACCCTCACCCTCACCCTCACCCTAACACTTACCCTCACCGTAACCCGAACCCTATCCTTAATCCTAAACCTAACCCTCACCCTAAGCCTAACACTAAACCTAACGCTAACCCTCACCCTAACCCTAAACTTAAACCTAACCCTCACCCTCACCCTTACCCTCACCCTAACCCTTACCCTCACCTTAACGCTAACCCTCACACTAATCCTAACCCTAACGCTCACCTTCACATTAACCCTAACCCTCACCCTCACCCTAAACCTAATCCTCACCCTAACCCTAACCGTAACCCTAAGCCTCACCCTAACCCTAACCCTCACCCTAACCCTAAACATAAATCTCAACCTCACCCTAACCCTAACCTAACCCTCACCTTAACCCTAACCCTAACCCTAATCATCACCCTCAACCTAGCCCTCACAATAACACTAGTGCTAACCCTAACCCTCACCCTAACCCTAACTTTCACCCTAACCCTTACCCTCACCCTAACCCTAACATTAACCTTAACCCTAACCCTCACACTAACCCTAACCCTCACCCTAACCCTAACCCTACCCCTCACCCTAAACCTCACCCTAACCCTAACCCTAACTCTCACCCTAACCCTAACGCTCACCCTAACACTCATCCTGTCCCTAAACCTCACCCTAACCCTCACCCTCACCCTCACCCTAACCCTCACCATAACCCTCACCCTAAACCTAACCGTAACCCTCAACCTAACCTTCACCTTAACACTAACCCTAACATTAACTCTCATGCTATCCCTCACCCTAACCCTAACCGTAACCCTAAACCTCACCCTCACCCTAAACCTAACCCTTAACCTAACCCTCAAACTAAACCTAACCTTCACCCTCACCCTCACCCTAACCCTAACCCAAATCCTCACCCTCACCGTTACACTAACCCTAACCCTAACCCTGACCCTCACACTAAACCGAAACTTCATACTAACCCTAACCCTTTCCCACACCCTAACCCTCACCTTAACCCTAACCCTACCTCTAACC
Source organism: Dipodomys spectabilis (assembly GCF_019054845.1). Taxonomy (NCBI): domain Eukaryota; kingdom Metazoa; phylum Chordata; class Mammalia; order Rodentia; family Heteromyidae; genus Dipodomys; species Dipodomys spectabilis. The sequence goes on along the minus strand of NW_024871168.1, from coordinate 2,089,404 downwards.
CTAACCCTCACCCTAAGCCTCAGCCTAACCCTAACCCTCACCGCAACACTCACCCTAACCCACACCCTAACCCTAACCCAAACCCTCACCCTAACATTCACCCAAATTCTTACACTCACCCTAACCCTCACCCTAACCCTAACCCTAACCTAACCCTCATTCTAACACTCCCCCTAACCCTAACCTTAACCCTAAAACTCAACCTCAACCTGTCACCCTAACCCTTACCCTCATCCTAACCCTAACACTAATCCGAACCCTAACCCTCACCCTAAACCTAAACTTCAACCTCACCCTAACCTTCACCCCAAACCTTAACCTCAACCTAACCCTAACCCTAACCCTAACCCTCACTCTAAACCTCACCCTTACCCTAACACTAACCCTAACCCTCACCCACACCCTAGTTCTAACCCTAACCCGAACCCTTACCTAATCCAAACACTCACCCTCACCCTCACCCTAGCCCTCACCCTCACTCTAGCTTTCACCCTAATCTTAGCCCTAACCCTAACACTCATGCTAACCCAAACCCTAAAACTTACCTTAACCCTAACCCTAAACCTAACCCTAACCCTAACCTATCCCTCACACTAACCCTAAACCTCGCCCTAACCCTAACACTACACCTCACCCTACCCCTCATCTGAACCCTCTCCCTAACCGTCACCCTCACCCTAACCCTGACCCTCACCCTAACCCTAATCTTAATCCTAACCCTCACAGTAACCCTAACCCTCACCCTAACCCTAAACCTACCCCTCACCCTAAACCTCACCCTCACCCTCACCCAAACCCTCAACCTAAACCTAACGCTAACCCTAACCCTCACCCTCAACATAAGCCTCACCCTAACCCTAAACATGACCCTCACCCTAACCCTCACCGTAAACCTCACCCTAATCCTAACCATAACCCTCAACCTAACCGTCATCCTCACCCTAACCCTAACACTAACCCTCACGCTAACCTTCACACTAACCCTAAACTTAACCCTAAACCTCACCTTCAGCCTAACCCTCACCCTAACCCTTTCCCTCACCCTAACCCTAACTCTAACCCTCACACTAAACCTAACCCTCACCCTCACCCTAACCCTAACCCTAAAGCTCACCCTCACCCTCACCATCATCCTCACCCTAACCCTCACCCTAACCCTCACCCTAACCCTAACCCTCACCCTAACCCTAACCATAAATCTCAACCTCACCCTAACCCTAACCCTAACACTAACCCTAACCCTAACCCTAACCCTCACCCTAACCCTCACCCTAACCCTAACCCTCACCCTAACCCTAACCATAAATCTCAACCTCACCCTAACCCTAACCCTAACCCTAACGCTAAAACTAACACTCACTCTCAGCCTAACCCTCAGCCTAAACCTTTCGCTCACCCTAACCCAAACCCTAACCCTCACACTAAACCTAACCTTCACCCTAACCCTAACCCTACGCCTCAACCTAACCCACACCCTAACCCTAAAACTAACCCTCACCCTAAACCTAACCCAAACCTAACCGTCACCGTCAACCTAGACCTCACTCTAACCCTAAACCTAACCCTAACACTCACCCAAAATCTAACCCTTACCCTAAACCTAACCCTCACCCTCACCCTAACCCTCACCCTAACCCTAACACTATCCCTGACCATAATCCTCACCCTAACCCTAACCCTAAACCTAACCCTCACCCTCACCCTCAGGCTAATCCTAACCATAACCCTATTCTAACCCTAACCCTCCCCCTCACCCTAACCCTCATAGTAACCCTAACCCACACCCTAACCCTTACCCTAAACCTAACCCTAACCATCACCCTCACGCTCACCCTCAGCCTAATCCTAACCCTAACCCTAATCCTAACCCTAACCCTCATCCTCACACAAACATCACCCCTCCCTCACACTATCCCTAACCCTAACTCTAACAATCACCCTAATCCTAACCCTAAACCTCACCCTAACCCTCAACCTAACCCTAACCCTAACCCTAACCCTAACCCAACCCCCAAACCTAACCCTAACCCTTACCCTCACCCTAACACTAACCTTAACCCTAACCCTAAACCTTACACTAACCATAACCCTCACCCTTACCCTAACCCTACACCTCACCCTAACCCTAAACCTAACCCTAACCTTCAACCTAACCCTAAACCTAACCGTAACCCTAACCCTCACCCTAACACTAACACTCAACCTAATCCTAACCCTCAGCCTCACCATCACCCTAACCACAACTCCAACCCTAACCCTCACCCTAACTCTCACCCTAACCCTAACGCTAACCCTAACACTCACCTTCACCCTAAACCTCACCCTAACCCTTAACCTCACGCTAACCCTAAACTTAACCTTAACCCTCACCTTAACCCTAACACTAACCCAACCCTAACCCTCACCCTAACCCTCATGCTCACCCTAACATCACCCTAACCCTAATCCTTACACTAACCCTAACCCTAACCCTCACCCTAACCCTAACCCTCACCCTAATCCTCATCGTAACACTCACCCCAAAACTAACCCTAATCCTAATGCTAACCCTGACCTTAACCCTCACCACCACCCTATCCCTAACTCTCAACGTCACCTTAACCCTCACCTTAACCATTACTCTCATCCTAACACTAAACCTAACCCTCACACTAACACTAAACCTCACCCTAACCCTAACCCTAACCCTCAACCTCACCCTCACCCTCACCCTTACCCTAACCATAACCCTAACCATTACCCTAACCCTAACCCTCACCCTAACCCTAACCCTAACCCTCACCCACACCCTAACCCTAACCCTAAACCTCACCCTAAACCTCACCCTAGCCCTAACGTTAACCCTAACCCTTAGTCTCAACCTAACACTCATCCTAAATCTTACCCTCACCATAACCTTAACCCTAACCCTAACCCTTACAGTAAATCTATATCTCATCGTAACACTAACCCTTCCCCTCACCATACCCTCACCCTAACCCTAACCCTAACCCTAACAGTAAACCTAAACCTAAACCTCACCCTCACCCTAGCCCTCACCCTAACCCTAATCCTAACCCTAACCCTCACCATAACTCTAACCCTCACCCTAACCCTAACCCTAACTCTAACCCTAACCCTCACCCTAACCCTCACCCTCACCATAACTGTCACCCTAAACCTTACCATCACACTAACCCTAACCCTAACCCTAACCCTCACAGTGAACATAATCCTCACCCTAGCTCTAACCCTAACCCTAACCTTACCTAATCCAAACCCTCACCCTCACCCTCACCCTCACCCTCACACTCACCCTCACCCTGAGGCTAATCCTAACCCTAACCCTAATCCTAACCCTAACTCTAACCCTCATCCTAACCCTAACCCTAAAACTTACCCTGACCCTAACCCTAGCCCTAACCCTAACCCTAACCCTAACCCTACACCTCACCCTACCCCTCATCCTAAACCTAACCCTAACTCTAACCCTCAACCTAAACTTAAACCTAACCCTAACACTCACCTGCACCTTAACCCTCACCATCAACCTAACCCTTACCCTAACCCTAACACTCACCCACACCCTAAGCCTCAACCTCTTCAGAGCACTCACCCTCACCCTAACCCTAACACTCACCCTAACTCTAACACTAACCCCCACCCTCACCCTAACCCTCACCCTCACCCTCACCTTCAGGCTAATCCTAACACTAACCCTATTCTAACCCCAACCCTCACCCTCACCCTCACCCTAAGCCTAACCCTCACCCTCACTCTCACCCTAACTCTAAACCTCACCCTAACCCTAACTCTAACCCTCACCCTTACTATCACCCTAAACCTAACGCTAACCCTAAACCACACCCTCACCCTAACGCTCATCCTAACCCTTATCCTCACCGTAACCTTAACCCTAACCCTAACCCTAACGCTAAAGCTAACCCTAACCTTCACCCACACCCTAACCCTCATCGTCACCCTAACCCACACCCTAAACCCTACCTTAACTCTAACCCTAACATTCACCCTCACAATTACCCTCAGCCTAATCCTAACCCTAACCCTTATCCTAACATTAACCCTCACCCTCACGTTAACATCACCCTCACCCTCAAGCTAACCCTAACACTAACCCTAACCCTCCCCCTAACCCTCGAACTAACCCTAAACCTAATCCTCCCCCTAACCATCCCCTAAACCTAACCCTAACCCTTACCGTCACCCTAATATTAACCTTAACCCTAACCCTAACCCTCACACTAAATCTAACCCTCACCCTAACCCTAACCCTCACACTAAACCTAACCCCCGCCCTCACCGTAACCCTAACCCTAAACCTAACTCTGACCCTCATCCTCATCCTCACACTCACCCTAACCCTAACCGTAATCCTACCCCGCAACCTAAACATAACCCTAACCCTAACACTCATCCTCACCTTCACCCTCACCCTAACTGTAACCCTAACCATAACCCTCAACCTCACCCTAACCCTCACAATAACAATAAAGCTAACCTTAACCTTCACTCTCAACCTAACACTCACCTAAAATCTTACCCTCACGCTAAACCTAACCCTAACCCTAACCCTCACACTAAACCGAAACTTCACCCTAACCCAAACCCTACCCCTCATCCTAACCCTCACCCTAACCCTAACCCTAACCATAACCCTAAACCTAAACATCACCCTCACCCTAACCCTCACCCTAAACCTCACCCTAACCCTAACCCTAATTCTAACCCTAACCCTCACCCTAAACCCAACCCTAACCCTCACCCTAACTCTCACCCTCACCCTAAACCTCACGCTAACCCTTAACCTCACCCTAACCCTAACCTTAACCCTAACCCTCACCCTAACCCTAACACAAACCTTAACACTCATCCTCACCCTAACCCTTAACTTCATCCTAACCCTAACCTTAACCCTAAACCTCACCCTAACCCTAACGCTAACCCAACCCTAACCCTCACCCTAACCCTCATCCTCACCCTAACATCACCCTAACCCTAATCCTCACACTAACCCTAACCCTAACCCTCACCCTAATCCTCATCGTAACACTCACCCCAAAACTAACCCTAATCCTAATGCTAACCCTGACCCTAACCCTCACCCTCACCCTAACCCTAACTATCACCGTCACCTTAACCCTCACCCTAACCATTACCCTCACCCTAACACTAAACCTAACCCTCACACTAAACCTAACCCTCACCCTAACCCTAACCCTAACCCTCCCCCTCAACCTCACCCTCACCCTAACCCTAAACCTAACCCTCAATCTAACCCTAACTCTCACGTTCAACCTAACCCTCACCCTAACCCTAACCATCACCCTCACCCTAACCCTAACTGTAACCCTCAACCTAACCCTAAACCTAACCATAACCCTAACCATAAACCTCAAACTAACCCTAACCCTCAGCCTAACCCTAACCCTACACCTCACCCTACCCCTCAACCTAACCCTCACCCGCACCCTAACCCTCACCCTCACACTAACTCTCATCCTAACCCTTACACTCACCCCCACCCTAACCCTCACCGTCACATGAGCAATCACACACACCCTAATCGTCACCTTCACCCTAAACATCACCCTAATCCTAACCCTCACCCGAACACTAACCCTAAACCTCACCCTCACCCTAAACCTAAACCTAATCTTAACCCTAACCCTCACACTAAACCTAACGCTCACCCTAACACTAAACCTACCCCTCACCCTAAACCTCACCCCAACCCTAACCCTAACCCTCACCCTAAACCTAACGCTAAACCTAACCCTCACGCTCAACCTAACCCTCACCCTAACCCTAACCATCACCCTCACCCTAACCCTCACCCTAACCCTAACCGTAACCCTCAACCTAACCCTCATCCTCACCCTAACCCTAACACTAACCCTAACGCTAACCCTCACCCTAACCCTCACCTTAACCCTAACCCTCAACCTCACCCTAACCCTAACCCTTTCTCTCACCCTAACCATAACCCTAACCCTCACACTAACCCTAACCATCACCCTCACCCTAACCTAACCCTAAACCTCACCCTAACCCTAAACCTCACTCTAACTCTCACCCTAACCCTAATGCTAACCCTAACCCTCACCCTCACCCTAACGCTCACCCTAACCCTTATTCTCAACCTAACCCTAACCCTAACACTAACCCCAACCCTCACCTTCACCCTAACCCTCATAGTCACCCTAACCCACACCCTAAACCTTACCCTAACCCTAACCCTAACCATCACCCTCACACTCACCATCAGCCTAATCCTAACCCTACACCTAATAATAACCCTAACCTTCACCCTCACACTAACATCACCCTCACCGTCACACTAACCCTAACCCTAACTCTAACCATCACCCTAACCCTAACCCTAACCCTCACCCTAACCCTCAACCTAACCCTAACCCGCCCCGTAAATCTCCCCTGAACCCTAACCCTAACCCTTACCCTCACCCTAACACTAACTTTTACACTAAACCTAAACCTCACCGTAACCCTAAACCTTCCCCTCACCCTAAACTTCATCCTCACCCTAACATCACCCTAACACTAATCCTCACACTAACCCTAACCCTAACCCTCAGCCTAACCCTAACCCTAACCCTAAACCTCACTCTAACCCTAACCCTCACCCTCACCCTAGCCCTCACCCTAACCCTAATCCTAACCCTCACCCTAACCCTAACACTAAACCTAACCCTAAGCCTCACACTAACCCTAACCATCACCCTTATCCTAACCCTACACCTCACCCTAACCCTCATCCTAACGCTAACCCTAACCCTACCCCTCAACCTAACGCTAAACCTAAACCTAAACCTCACCCTAACCCTAACCCTCAACCTAAACCTAACCCTCAGCCTCACCGTCACCCTAACCCTAACCTGAAACCTAACCCACACACTAACACTCACCCTAAACTTAACGTTAACCCTAACACTCACCCTCACAAAAACCTCACCCTAACCCTTAACCTCACCCTAACCCTAAACTTAACCCTAACCCTCACCCTAATAACTCAACCCTCACCCTCACCCTAACCCTCACCCTCACCCTAAACCTAACCCTCACCCTAACCCTAACCCTCACCCTAAACCTAACCCTAACCCTCAACCTCACACTAACCCTAACCCTAACCCTAACCCTAAACCTCACCCAAACCCTCACCTTAACCCTAACTCTAACCCTAACCCTTAGTCTCAACCTAACACTCACCCTAAATCTTACCCTCACAGTAACCCTAACCCTTACACTAAACCTAAACCTCACTGTAATCCTAATCCTTCCCCTCACCCTAAACCTTACCCTAACCCTAACCATAACCCTAACACTCACCCTAACCCTAAACCTACCCTAAACCTAACCCTCACCCTCACCATAACCCTCACCCTAACCCTAACCCTACCCTTTAACCTAAACCACACCCTAACCCTTACCCTAAACCTCACCCTAACCCTAACGCTAACCCTAAGACTCATCCTCTCCCTAACCCTCACTCTAACCCTAACCCTCACCCTCAAACTAACCCTCACCTTAACCCTCACCGTAACCCTAACCCTCATGCTATCACTCACCCTAACCCTAATATTAATCCCAACCCTCACCCTAATCCCCACCCTGACCCTAACCCTAACCCTAAACCTAACCCTGACCCTCACCCTCATCGTCACGCTCACCCTAACCCTAACCGTACCCCTACCCCACAACCTAAACGTAAACCTAACCCTAACACTCACCCTCACCCTCACCCTCACCCTAACTGTAACCCTAGCCCTAACCCTAAACCTCACCCTAACCCTAAACCTAACCCAAACGTTAAACCTAACCCTCATTCTCAAGCTAACACTCACCCTAAATCTTATCCTCACCCTCACCCTAACCCTAACCCTAACCCTAACCCTCACCATAACCCTCACTCTAACCCTTACCGTCACCCTAACTCTAACCCTAACCCTAAACATCACACTAAACCTAACCCTCCCCCTAACTCTAACCATAACCTTCACCCTAACCTAATGCAAACCCTCAACCTCACCCTCACCCTAACCCTCACCCTCACCCTCATCCTCAGGCTAATCCTAACCCTAAACCAAATCCTAATCCTAACCCTAAACCTCACCCTAACCCTAACCCTAAAACTTACCCTCACCCTAACTCTAACACTTACCTAAACCCAACCCTAATCCAAACCCTCATAGTAACCCTAACCCTCAACCTAGCCCTAACCCTACACCTCACTCTACCCCTCATCCTAACCTTAACCCTCAACCTAACCCTAAACCTAACCCTAACCCTCACCCTCATCATAACCCTCACGTTCACCCTAATCCTCACCCTAACCCTAACACTCACCCACACCCTAACGCTCACACTCACCCGATCACTCACTCTCACCCTAACTCTCACCCTAAACATCACCCTAAACCTAACCATCACCCTAACCCTAACCCTAACCCTCACCCTAAACCTAACCTTAAACCTAACGCTGACCCTAACTCTCACCCTTACCCTAACGCTAACCTTAACCGTCACTCTCAACCTAACCCTCACCCTAACCCTTAACCTCACCCTAACCCTAACCCTAACCCTAACCCTCCCACTAACCCTAAACCTCACCCTCACCCTAACCCTAACCCTCACCCTAAACCTCACCATAACACTCACCCTAACCATAATGGTCACCCTCAACCTAACCCTCACCTTAACCCTAACCTAACCCTCACCCTAACCCTAACGCTAACCCTAACACTCACCCTCTCCCTAACCCTCACGCTCACCCTAACCCTCACCCTCACCATAACCCTCACCATAACCCTCACCCTAACCCTACCCGGAACCCTCAACCTAACCCTCACCCTAACCCTAACCCTTACCCTCATGCTATCCCTCACCCTAACCCTAAACTTAACCCTAACCCTCACCCTCAACCTAACCCTCACCCTAAACCTTACCCTCACCCTAACCCTCACACTAAACCTAACCCCCACCCTCAGCCTAACCCTAAACCTAAACCTAACCCTCACCCTAATCCTCATCCTTACCCTCAACCTAACCATAACTATAACCCTACCCCTCATCCTAACCCTAACCCTAAACCTCACCCTAACCCTCACCCTCACCCTAACCCTAATCCTAAACCTAACCCTCACCCTAACCCTAACCCTAACACTAAACCTAACGCTAACCCTCACCCTAACCCTAAACTTAAGCCTAACCCTCACCCTCACCCTAACCCTCACCCTAACCCTTACCCTCACCCTAACCCTAAACCTAAACCTCACACTAACTCTAACCCTAACCCTAACCTTCACATTAACCCTCACCCTCACCCTCACCCTAACCCTAACCCTCACCCTAACCCTAACGCTAAACCTAAAGGTCACCCTCACCCTCACCCTCACCCTTACCCTCACCGTAACAGTAACCCTAACCTTAAACCTAAACCTAACCCTAACCCTAACCCTAACACTAATCCTAACGCTAACCCTCACCCTAACCCTAAACTTAAGCCTAACCCTCACCCTCACCCTAACCCTCACCCTAACCCTTACCCTCACCCTAACCCTAAACCTAAACCTCACACTAACCCTAACCCTAACCCTAACCTTCACATTAACCCTAACCCTCACCCTCACCCTCATCCTAACCCTCACCCTAAACCTAACGCTAAACCTAAAGGTCACCCTCACACTCACCCTCACCCTAACCGTTACCCTCACTGTAACCCTAACCCTAACCTTAACCCTAAACCTAACCCTCACCCCACCCTAACCCTTACCCCAACCCTAACCCTCACCCTAACTCTCACCCTAACTGTAACTCAAACCCTAAGACTCACCCTCATCCTAAATCTCACTCTAAACCTTAACCTCAACCTAAACCTAACCCTAACCCTAACCCTCACACTAACCCTAACCCTATCTCTAACCCTCAGCCTCACCCTAACCCTCACCCTAACACTCACCCTAACCCTAGTCCTCACCCTCATCCTAACCCTAAACCTAAATCTAACCCTAACCCTCACCCTCATCCCAACAATCACCCTAACCCTTACCCTAACACTAACCCTAACCCTCACCCTAACCCTAACCCTCACCCTAAACCTCACCCTAACCCTCACACTAAACCTAACCCACACCCTAATTCTAACCCTAACCCTAACCCTCACCTAATCCGAACCCTCATCCTCACCCTCACCCTAACCCTCACCCTCACCCAAGCACTCACCCTAATCCTAACCCTAACCCTAACCCTCATCCTAACCCTAACCCTAAAACTTACCCTAACCCTAACCCTAACCCTAAACCTAACCCTAACACTAACCCTAACCCTCACCCTAACCCTAGCCCTACACCTCACCCTACCCCTCATCCTAACCCTAACCCTCAACCTAACCCTAAACCTAACCCTAAACCTCACCCCCACCCTAACCCTCACCGTCACCCTAACCATCATCCTCACCCTTACCTTCACCCACACCCTAACCCTCACCATCACCCGAGCACTCACCCTTACCCTAACCTTCAATCTCACCCTAAACATCAACCTAACCCTAACACTCACCCTAAACCTTACCCTAACTCTCACACAAACCCTAACCCTCGACCTCACCCTCACCCTTAACCTAACCCTAACGCTAACCCTAACCCTCACCCTAACCCTAACGCTAAACCTAAAGGTCACCCTCACCCTCACCCTCACCCTAACCCTTACCCTCACCGTAACTCTAACCCTAACCTTAAACCTAAACCTAACCCTCACCCTAACCCTAACCCTAACACTAAACCTAACGCTAACCCTCACCCTCACCCTAAACTTAAGCCTAACCCTCACCCTCACACTAACCCTCACCCTAACCCTTACCCTCACCCTAACCCTAAACCTACCCTCACACTAACCCTAACCCTAACCCTCACCTTCACATTAACCCTAACCCTCACCCTCACCCTAACCCTAACCCTCACCCTAAACCTAACCGTAACCCTAACCCTCACCCTAATGATAACACTCACACTAAACCTAACCATAAATCTCAAACTCACACTAACCCTAAACCTAACCCTAACCTTCACCCTAAACCTAACCCTAACCCTAACCATCACCCTCAAACTAGCTCTCACAATAACCCTAATGCTAACCCTAACCCTCACCCTAACCCTAAACCTCACCCTAAACCTAACACACAGCCTCACCCTAACCCTCACCCTAACATTAATTCTAACCCTAATCCTCACCTTAACACTCACCTTAACCCTAATCCTAAACCTAACTCTCACCCTAACCCTAACACTCACCCTAACGGTCACCCTAACCCTAAACTTAACCCTAAACCTCACCCTAACTCTCACCTTAACTCTACCGCTAACCTTAACCCTCACTCTCACCCTAACCCTCACCCTAACACTCATCCTAACCCTCACTCGAACCCTAACCCTCACGTTCACTCTCACCCTCAGCCTAACCCTTACCTTCACCCTAACCCTAAACCTAACCCTCACTCTAACCCTAACCCTCACCCTCACAGCCTAATCCAAATCCTAAACTTAATCCTAACCCTCACCCTCACCCTCACCCTAACCCTAACTCTAACCCTCATCCTAAACCTAACACACACCCTAACCCTAAGCTTCACCCTCACCCTAACCCTAAAGCTAACCCTAACCTTCACTCTCACCCTAACCCTCACCCTAACCCTAACTCTACCCCTAACCCTAAACCTACCCCTAACCCTCAGCCTCACCCTCACCCTAACCCTAATTCTAAACCTCACCCTAAACCTAACCCTCACCCTAACCCTCAACCTATCTCTCACCCTAACCCTAATGCTAACCCTAACACTCACTCTGACCCTAACCCGCACCCTCACCCTAACCCTAACCCTAACCCTTATCCTAACACTCACAATAACCCTAACCCTAACCCGAAACCTAACCCTGAACCTCACCCTCACCCTCAACCTAACCCTAACCCTCAGCCTCACCCTAACCCTCACCGTAAACATTACCCTCACCCTAACACTAAACCTAACCCTCACACTAACCCTAACCCTCACCCTAACCCAAACTTTACCCGTCACCCAAAAACTCACCCTAAACCTAACCCTAAACCTCACACTAACCCTAACGCTAAGCCTAACACTCACCCTCTCCCTAACCCTCACCCTAAACCTAACCCTCATCCTCACCCTAACCCTCATCCTCACCCTCACCCTAACCCTAATCCTAAACCTTACCCTCACCCTAAACCTAACCCTCACCCTCACCCTAACCCAAACCCTAACCTTAACCTTAACCCTAACTCTGACCCTCACACTAACACTCACCCTAACCCTAACCCTAACCCTAATCCTCACCCTCACCCCAGCCCTCACCCTAACCCTAAACCTAACCCTAACCCTAATCCTCACCCTCACCCTCACCCTCATCCTAAACCTAACCCTAAACCTCACACTCACCCTAAGCCTCACCCTCACCTTCACCCTCAGGCTAATCCTTACCCTAACCCTATTACTAAACCTAACACTCACCCTCACCCTATCCCTAAACCTAACCCTCACCCTCACTCTCTCCCTAACCATAAACCTAACCCTTACCCTCACATTAACTCTAAAACTCACCCTAACCCTAACCCTAACCCTCACCCTAACTCTCACACTAACCCTATCGCTAATCCTAACCCTCACCCTCACCCTCACCCTCACCCTAACCCTTCACCTCACCCTAACCCTAACTCTCACCCTCACACTAACGCTAACCCTAACACTCACCGTCACCCTAACACATATCATAACCCTAGCCCACACCCTAACCCTTACCCTAACCCTAACCCTAACCCTCACCCTCACCCTAACCCTCAGCCTAAACCTAACCCTAACCCTAAACCTAACCCTAAACCTCACCCTCACGCTAACATCACCCTCACCCTCACCCTAACCCTAACCCTAACTCTAACCCTCACCCTAACTCTAACCACAACCCTAATCCTAATCCTCCCCCTAACCCTCACCCTAACCCTAACCCTAACCCTACACCTCATCCTAACCCTCATCCTAACCCTAAACCTAACCCTAACCCTCAACCTAACCCTAACCCTAACCCTAACACTAACCTTCACCCTAACCCTCACCCTAAATCTAACCCTCACCCTCACCGTCACCCTAAACCTAACCCCAAACCTAACCCTCACCATAACTCTCACCCTAAACCTAACGCAAACCCTAAGACTCACCCTCACCCTAAAGCTCACCCTCAACCTTAACCTCAACCTAACCCTAACCCTAACCCTAACCCTCACACTAAACCTAACCCTCATCCTAACCCTCACCGTAACCCTCACCTTAACCATAACGCTAACCAAAACCTAACCCTCACCTTACTCCTCATCCTCACCCTAACATCACCCTAACCCTAATCCTCACCCTAACCCTAACTCTAACTCTCAATGTAACCTTAACCCTCACCCAAACCCTCACCCTAACCCTAATGCTCACGGTAAACCTAACCCTAACCCTTACCCTATCCCTTACTGTCACCCTCACCCTCACCCTCACCCTAACCCTAACCCTAATCCTAGTCGTCACCCTCATCCTAACCCTAAGCCTAAAACTAACCCTCACCCTCACCCTAAGCCTCACCCTAACCCTAAACCTAACCGTAACCCTAAACCTCACCCTAACACTCACCCTACCCCTTACCCTAACCCTGACCCTAACCCTCACACTAACCCTTACCCTAACCCTAAACCTCACCCTAACCCTCACACTAAACCTAACCCACACCCTAGTTCTAACCCTAACCCTAACCCTCACCTAATCCAAACCCTCAACCTCACCCTCACCCTAACCCTTACCCTCACCCTAGCCTTCACCCTAATCCTAACCCTATCCCTAATCCTCATCCTAACCCTAACCCTAAAACTTACCCTAACACTAGCCCTAAACCTAACCCTAACCCTAAACTTAACCCTAAACCTAACCCTAACAGTCACACTAACCCTAAACCTCACCCTAACCCTCACCCTACACCTCACAATACCCCTCATCCTAACCCTAACCCTAACGCTCAACCTAACCCTAAAGCTAACCCTAACCCTCACCCGCACCCTAACCCTCACCGCCACCCTAACCCTCACCCTGACCCTTACCATCACCCACACCATAATCATCACCTTCACCTGAGCACTCACCCTCACCCTAACCATCACCCTCACCCTAAACATCACCCTAACCCTAACCCTCACCCTAATCCTAACCTTAACCCTCACCCTCAAACTCACCCTTAACCTAACCCTAACCCTTACCCTCACCCTAACCCTAACCCTAACCTTAACCCTAACCCTCACACTAACCTTAACCCTCACCCTAACCCTAACCCTCATGCTGAGCATAACCCTAACACTAACCCTAACGCTAACCCTCACCCTAAACCTAACCTTAACCCTAACCCTCACCCTCACCCTAACCCTCACCTTAACCCTTACCCTCAACTTAACCATAACCCTCACCCTCACACTAACCCTAACAATAACCCTCACCCTCACATTAACCCTAACCCTCACCCTCACCCTCACCCTAACCCTCATCCTAACCCTAATTGTAACCCTAACCCTCACCCTAACCCTAACCCTCACCCTAACCCTAACCATAAATCTCAACCTCACCCTAACCCTAACCCCAACCCTCACCCTAACCCTAACCCTAACCCTAATCATCATCCTCAACCTAGCCCTCACAATAATCCTAATGCTAACCCTAACCCTCACCCTAACCCTAACCCTCACCCTAACCCTTACCCTCACCCTAACCATAAGATGAACCTTAACCCTAACCCTCACACTAACCCTAACCCTCACCCTAACCCTAACCCTACCCCCACCCTAAACCTCACCCTAACCCTAACCCTAACCCTCACCCTAATCCTAACACTCACCCTAACACTCATCCTCTCCCTAACCCTCACCCTAACCCTAAACCTCACCCTCACCCTAACCCTCAACATAACCCTCACCCTAACCCTAACCGTAACCCTCAACCTAACCCTCACCCTAACACTAAACCTAACCTTAACCCTCATGCTATCCCTCACTCTAATCCTCACCTTAACCCTAAACCTCACCCTCACCCAAAACCTTACCCTAACCCTTACCCTAAACCTCACCCTAACCCTCAACCTAACCCTAATGCTAACCCTAACCCTCACTCTCAACCAAACACTCACCCTAAATCTTACCCTCACCCTTACACTAACCCTAACCCTGACCCTCACTCTAAACCGAAACTTCACACTAACCCTAACCTTTTCCCACACCCTAACCCTAACCCTAACTCTAAAAATAACCCTCACCCTAAGCCTCAGCCTAACCCTAACTCTCACTGTAACACTCATCCTAACCCTCACCCTAACCCTAACCCTCACCCACACCCTAGTTCTAACCCTAACTCGAACCATTACCTAATCCACTCACCCTCACCCTCACACTCACTCTAGCTTTCACCCTTATCCTAACCCTAACCCTCATCCTAACCCAAACCCTAAAACTTACCCTAACCCTAACCCTAACCCTAACCTATCCCTCACACTAACCCTAACCCTCACACTACACCTCACCCTACCCCTCATCCTAACCCTCTCCCTAACCGTCACCCTCACCCTAACCCTCACCCTAACCCTAACCCTAATCTTAACTCTAACCCTCACACTAACCCTAAGCCTCACCCTCACCCTAAACCTACCCCTAACCCTAAACCTCACCCTAACCCTAAACCTAACCCTCAACCTAAACCTAACGCTAACCCTAACCCTCACCCTCAACCTAACCCTCACCCAACCCTAACCGTCACCCTCACCCTAGCCCTCACCGTAACCCTCACCCTAACCCTAACCATAACCCTAAACCTAACCGTCATCCTCACCCTAACCCTAACACTAACCCTCACGCTAACCCTCACCCTAACCCTAACCTTAACCCTAACCCTCATCCTCAGCCTAACCCTCACCCTAACCCTTTCCCTCACCCTAACCCTAACCCTAACCCTCACACTAACCCTAACCCTCACCCTCACCCTAACCAAAACCCTAAACCTCACCCTCACCCTCACCATCACCCTCACCCTAACCCTCACCCTAACCCTAATCCTCACCCTAACCCTAACGCTAACCATAAATCTCAACCTCACCCTAACCTTAACCTTCACCCTAACCCTGATCCTAACCCTAATGCTAAACCGAACACTCACCATAAACCTAACCCAAACCTAACCATCACCTTCAACCTCGCCCTCACCCTAACCCTAAACCTAACTCAAACACTCACCCTAACCCTAACCCTCACCCTAAACCTAAACCTCACACTCACCCTCACCCTCACCCTAACCCCAACCCTAACTCTAACCCTCACCCTAACTCTAACCACAACCCTAATCCTAATCCTCCCCCTAACCCTCACCCTAACCCTAACCCTAACCCTACACCTCATCCTAACCCTCATCCTAACCCTAAACCTAACCCTAACCCTCAACCTAGCCCTAACCCTAACCCTAACACTAACCTTCACCCTAACCCTCACCCTAAATCTAACCCTCACCCTCACCGTCACCCTAAACCTAACCCCAAACCTAACCCTCACCATAACTCTCACCCTAAACCTAACGCAAACCCTAAGACTCACCCTCACCCTAAAGCTCACCCTCAACCTTAACCTCAACCTAACCCTAACCCTAACCCTAACCCTCACACTAAACCTAACCCTCATCCTAACCCTCACCGTAACCCTCACCTTAACCATAACGCTAACCAAAACCTAACCCTCACCTTACTCCTCATCCTCACCCTAACATCACCCTAACCCTAATCCTCACCCTAACCCTAACTCTAACTCTCAATGTAACCTTAACCCTCACCCAAACCCTCACCCTAACCCTAATGCTCACGGTAAACCTAACCCTAACCCTTACCCTATCCCTTACTGTCACCCTCACCCTCACCCTCACCCTAAGCCTCACCCTAACCCTAAACCTAACCGTAACCCTAAACCTCACCCTAACACTCACCCTACCCCTTACCCTAACCCTGACCCTAACCCTCACACTAACCCTTACCCTAACCCTAAACCTCACCCTAACCCTCACACTAAACCTAACCCACACCCTAGTTCTAACCCTAACCCTAACCCTCACCTAATCCAAACCCTCAACCTCACCCTCACCCTAACCCTTACCCTCACCCTAGCCTTCACCCTAATCCTAACCCTATCCCTAATCCTCATCCTAACCCTAACCCTAAAACTTACCCTAACACTAGCCCTAAACCTAACCCTAACCCTAAACTTAACCCTAAACCTAACCCTAACAGTCACACTAACCCTAAACCTCACCCTAACCCTCACCCTACACCTCACAATACCCCTCATCCTAACCCTAACCCTAACGCTCAACCTAACCCTAAAGCTAACCCTAACCCTCACCCGCACCCTAACCCTCACCGCCACCCTAACCCTCACCCTGACCCTTACCATCACCCACACCATAATCATCACCTTCACCTGAGCACTCACCCTCACCCTAACCATCACCCTCACCCTAAACATCACCCTAACCCTAACCCTCACCCTAATCCTAACCTTAACCCTCACCCTCAAACTCACCCTTAACCTAACCCTAACCCTTACCCTCACCCTAACCCTAACCCTAACCTTAACCCTAACCCTCACACTAACCTTAACCCTCACCCTAACCCTAACCCTCATGCTGAGCATAACCCTAACACTAACCCTAACGCTAACCCTCACCCTAAACCTAACCTTAACCCTAACCCTCACCCTCACCCTAACCCTCACCTTAACCCTTACCCTCAACTTAACCATAACCCTCACCCTCACACTAACCCTAACAATAACCCTCACCCTCACATTAACCCTAACCCTCACCCTCACCCTCACCCTAACCCTCATCCTAACCCTAATTGTAACCCTAACCCTCACCCTAACCCTAACCCTCACCCTAACCCTAACCATAAATCTCAACCTCACCCTAACCCTAACCCCAACCCTCACCCTAACCCTAACCCTAACCCTAATCATCATCCTCAACCTAGCCCTCACAATAATCCTAATGCTAACCCTAACCCTCACCCTAACCCTAACCCTCACCCTAACCCTTACCCTCACCCTAACCATAAGATGAACCTTAACCCTAACCCTCACACTAACCCTAACCCTCACCCTAACCCTAACCCTACCCCCACCCTAAACCTCACCCTCACCCTAACCCTAACCCTCACCCTAATCCTAACACTCACCCTAACACTCATCCTCTCCCTAACCCTCACCCTAACCCTAAACCTCACCCTCACCCTAACCCTCAACATAACCCTCACCCTAACCCTAACCGTAACCCTCAACCTAACCCTCACCCTAACACTAAACCTAACCTTAACCCTCATGCTATCCCTCACTCTAATCCTCACCTTAACCCTAAACCTCACCCTCACCCAAAACCTTACCCTAACCCTTACCCTAAACCTCACCCTAACCCTCAACCTAACCCTAATGCTAACCCTAACCCTCACTCTCAACCGAACACTCACCCTAAATCTTACCCTCACCCTTACACTAACCCTAACCCTGACCCTCACTCTAAACCGAAACTTCACACTAACCCTAACCTTTTCCCACACCCTAACCCTAACCCTAACTCTAAAAATAACCCTCACCCTAAGCCTCAGCCTAACCCTAACTCTCACTGTAACACTCATCCTAACCCTCACCCTAACCCTAACCCTCACCCACACCCTAGTTCTAACCCTAACTCGAACCATTACCTAATCCACTCACCCTCACCCTCACACTCACTCTAGCTTTCACCCTTATCCTAACCCTAACCCTCATCCTAACCCAAACCCTAAAACTTACCCTAACCCTAACCCTAACCCTAACCTATCCCTCACACTAACCCTAACCCTCACACTACACCTCACCCTACCCCTCATCCTAACCCTCTCCCTAACCGTCACCCTCACCCTAACCCTCACCCTAACCCTAACCCTAATCTTAACTCTAACCCTCACACTAACCCTAAGCCTCACCCTCACCCTAAACCTACCCCTAACCCTAAACCTCACCCTAACCCTAAACCTAACCCTCAACCTAAACCTAACGCTAACCCTAACCCTCACCCTCAACCTAACCCTCACCCAACCCTAACCGTCACCCTCACCCTAGCCCTCACCGTAACCCTCACCCTAACCCTAACCATAACCCTAAACCTAACCGTCATCCTCACCCTAACCCTAACACTAACCCTCACGCTAACCCTCACCCTAACCCTAACCTTAACCCTAACCCTCATCCTCAGCCTAACCCTCACCCTAACCCTTTCCCTCACCCTAACCCTAACCCTAACCCTCACACTAACCCTAACCCTCACCCTCACCCTAACCAAAACCCTAAACCTCACCCTCACCCTCACCATCACCCTCACCCTAACCCTCACCCTAACCCTAATCCTCACCCTAACCCTAACGCTAACCATAAATCTCAACCTCACCCTAACCTTAACCTTCACCCTAACCCTGATCCTAACCCTAATGCTAAACCGAACACTCACCATAAACCTAACCCAAACCTAACCATCACCTTCAACCTCGCCCTCACCCTAACCCTAAACCTAACTCAAACACTCACCCTAACCCTAACCCTCACCCTAAACCTAAACCTCACACTCACCCTCACCCTCACCCTAACCCTAACCCTAACTCTAACCCTCACCCTAACTCTAACCACAACCCTAATCCTAATCCTCCCCCTAACCCTCACCCTAACCCTAACCCTAACCCTACACCTCATCCTAACCCTCATCCTAACCCTAAACCTAACCCTAACCCTCAACCTAGCCCTAACCCTAACCCTAACACTAACCTTCACCCTAACCCTCACCCTAAATCTAACCCTCACCCTCACCGTCACCCTAAACCTAACCCCAAACCTAACCCTCACCATAACTCTCACCCTAAACCTAACGCAAACCCTAAGACTCACCCTCACCCTAAAGCTCACCCTCAACCTTAACCTCAACCTAACCCTAACCCTAACCCTAACCCTCACACTAAACCTAACCCTCATCCTAACCCTCACCGTAACCCTCACCTTAACCATAACGCTAACCAAAACCTAACCCTCACCTTACTCCTCATCCTCACCCTAACATCACCCTAACCCTAATCCTCACCCTAACCCTAACTCTAACTCTCAATGTAACCTTAACCCTCACCCAAACCCTCACCCTAACCCTAATGCTCACGGTAAACCTAACCCTAACCCTTACCCTATCCCTTACTGTCACCCTCACCCTCACCCTCACCCTAACCCTAACCCTAATCCTAGTCGTCACCCTCATCCTAACCCTAAGCCTAAAACTAACCCTCACCCTCACCCTAAGCCTCACCCTAACCCTAAACCTAACCGTAACCCTAAACCTCACCCTAACACTCACCCTACCCCTTACCCTAACCCTGACCCTAACCCTCACACTAACCCTTACCCTAACCCTAAACCTCACCCTAACCCTCACACTAAACCTAACCCACACCCTAGTTCTAACCCTAACCCTAACCCTCACCTAATCCAAACCCTCAACCTCACCCTCACCCTAACCCTTACCCTCACCCTAGCCTTCACCCTAATCCTAACCCTATCCCTAATCCTCATCCTAACCCTAACCCTAAAACTTACCCTAACACTAGCCCTAAACCTAACCCTAACCCTAAACTTAACCCTAAACCTAACCCTAACAGTCACACTAACCCTAAACCTCACCCTAACCCTCACCCTACACCTCACAATACCCCTCATCCTAACCCTAACCCTAACGCTCAACCTAACCCTAAAGCTAACCCTAACCCTCACCCGCACCCTAACCCTCACCGCCACCCTAACCCTCACCCTGACCCTTACCATCACCCACACCATAATCATCACCTTCACCTGAGCACTCACCCTCACCCTAACCATCACCCTCACCCTAAACATCACCCTAACCCTAACCCTCACCCTAATCCTAACCTTAACCCTCACCCTCAAACTCACCCTTAACCTAACCCTAACCCTTACCCTCACCCTAACCCTAACCCTAACCTTAACCCTAACCCTCACACTAACCTTAACCCTCACCCTAACCCTAACCCTCATGCTGAGCATAACCCTAACACTAACCCTAACGCTAACCCTCACCCTAAACCTAACCTTAACCCTAACCCTCACCCTCACCCTAACCCTCACCTTAACCCTTACCCTCAACTTAACCATAACCCTCACCCTCACACTAACCCTAACAATAACCCTCACCCTCACATTAACCCTAACCCTCACCCTCACCCTCACCCTAACCCTCATCCTAACCCTAATTGTAACCCTAACCCTCACCCTAACCCTAACCCTCACCCTAACCCTAACCATAAATCTCAACCTCACCCTAACCCTAACCCCAACCCTCACCCTAACCCTAACCCTAACCCTAATCATCATCCTCAACCTAGCCCTCACAATAATCCTAATGCTAACCCTAACCCTCACCCTAACCCTAACCCTCACCCAAACCCTTACCCTCACCCTAACCCTTACCCTCACCCTAACCATAAGATGAACCTTAACCCTAACCCTCACACTAACCCTAACCCTCACCCTAACCCTAACCCTACCCCCACCCTAAACCTCACCCTAACCCTAACCCTAACCCTCACCCTAATCCTAACACTCACCCTAACACTCATCCTCTCCCTAACCCTCACCCTAACCCTAAACCTCACCCTCACCCTAACCCTCAACATAACCCTCACCCTAACCCTAACCGTAACCCTCAACCTAACCCTCACCCTAACACTAAACCTAACCTTAACCCTCATGCTATCCCTCACTCTAATCCTCACCTTAACCCTAAACCTCACCCTCACCCAAAACCTTACCCTAACCCTTACCCTAAACCTCACCCTAACCCTCAACCTAACCCTAATGCTAACCCTAACCCTCACTCTCAACCGAACACTCACCCTAAATCTTACCCTCACCCTTACACTAACCCTAACCCTGACCCTCACTCTAAACCGAAACTTCACACTAACCCTAACCTTTTCCCACACCCTAACCCTAACCCTAACTCTAAAAATAACCCTCACCCTAAGCCTCAGCCTAACCCTAACTCTCACTGTAACACTCATCCTAACCCTCACCCTAACCCTAACCCTCACCCACACCCTAGTTCTAACCCTAACTCGAACCATTACCTAATCCAAACACTCACCCTCACCCTCACACTCACTCTAGCTTTCACCCTTATCTTAACCCTAACCCTCATCCTAACCCAAACCCTAAAACTTACCCTAACCCTAACCCTAACCTATCCCTCACACTAACCCTAACCCTCACACTACACCTCACCCTACCCCTCATCCTAACCCTCTCCCTAACCGTCACCCTCACCCTAACCCTCACCCTAACCCTAACCCTAATCTTAACTCTAACCCTCACACTAACCCTAAGCCTCACCCTCACCCTAAACCTACCCCTAACCCTAAACCTCACCCTAACCCTAAACCTAACCCTCAACCTAAACCTAACGCTAACCCTAACCCTCACCCTCAACCTAACCCTCACCCAACTCTAACCGTCACCCTCACCCTAGCCCTCACCGTAACCCTCACCCTAACCCTAACCATAACCCTAAACCTAACCGTCATCCTCACCCTAACCCTAACACTAACCCTCACGCTAACCCTCACCCTAACCCTAACCTTAACCCTAACCCTCATCCTCAGCCTAACCCTCACCCTAACCCTTTCCCTCACCCTAACCCTAACCCTAACCCTCACACTAACCCTAACCCTCACCCTCACCCTAACCAAAACCCTAAACCTCACCCTCACCCTCACCATCACCCTCACCCTAACCCTCACCCTAACCCTAATCCTCACCCTAACCCTAACGCTAACCATAAATCTCAACCTCACCCTAACCTTAACCTTAACCCTAACCCTGATCCTAACCCTAATGCTAAACCGAACACTCACCATAAACCTAACCCAAACCTAACCATCACCTTCAACCTCGCCCTCACCCTAACCCTAAACCTTACTCAAACACTCACCCTAACCCTAACCCTCACCCTAAACCTAAACCTCACACTCACCCTCACCCTCACCCTAACCCTAACACTATCCCTCACCATAATCCTCACCCTAACCCTAACCCTAAACCAAATCCTTACCCTCACCCTCAGGCTAATCCTAATCATAACCCTATTCTAACCTTAACCCTCCCCCTCACACTAACCCTCATAGTCAGCCTAACCCTAACACCCTAATCCTTACCCTAAACCTAACCCTAACCATCACCCTCATCCTCACCCTCAGCCTAATCCTAACCCTAAACCTAATCCTAACCCTAACCCTCATCCTCACACTAACATCTCCCTCTGCCTCACACTAACCCAAACCCTAACACTAACAATCACCTTAATCCTAACCCTAAACCTCACCCTAACCCTCAACCTAACCCTAACCCTAACCCTCCCCCTAAACCTAACCCTAACCCTTACCCTCACCCTAACACTAACCTTAAACCTAACCCTAACCCTCACACCAACCCTAACCCTCACACTTACCCTAACCCTACACCTCACCCTAACCCTCATCCTAACCTTAACCCTAACCCTAACCCTCAACCTAACCCTAAACCTAACACTAACCCTCACCCTAAGCTAACCCTCAACCTAATCCTAACCCTCAGCCTCACCATCACCCTAACCCTAACCCCAACCCTAACCCTCACCCTAACTCTCACACTAACCCTAACGCTAACCCTAACACTCACCTTCACCCTAAACCTCACCCTAACCCTTAACCTCACGCTAACCCTAAACTTAACCCTAACCCTCACCCTAACCCTAACGCTAACCCAACCCTAACCCTCACCCTAACCCTCATCCTCACCCTAAAATCACCCTAACCCTAATCCTTAAACTAACCCTAACCCTAACCCTCACCCTAAAGCTAACCCTCACCCTAATCCTCATCGTAACACTTACCCCAAAACTAACCCTAACCCTAATGCTAACCCTGACCTTAACCCTCACCCTCACCCTATCCCTAACCCTCACCGTCACCTTAACCCTCACCCTAACCATTACCCTCTCCCTAACACTAAACCTAACCCTCACACTAACACTAAACCTCACCCTAATAATAATGTATTCCATTTTTTAAAAGACAGGGTAAAAGAAATAATAATAGAAATTTTTCCTTTAGTAATAATTTTGGTAAAAGAAAAAGTAGTTAACTTTAAAGAATTCTGAGCCTAGGTTTTAGAATAATAAAGAAAAAACAAAAGAGAGCTCAAACCTTCACTGTGGCTCCTGGGAAGAAAAGTGTCAACTGGATCCAGAGTGTCTTCTTAAACCACTTGTCTGTTGGCTGAATTGATGACCAGGATGTTATCCAACACCCAGCAGCCTTTATACAATTTCACTAACGTGAAGGTATTCCTGCTTCCACTGAAAATGAATGTTTTCTCCCTTGGCATCTTCAGGAAGGTAGATAATATGGATGATTGTGCTCACATTGGAAGGAGCTCTGAAACAGATGGTGGCATAAAGGGTTGGGCACCTTTTCTTTCTTTCTTTCTTTCTTTTTTGTGGGTCATGAGGCTTGAACTCTGGGCATGGGCTACCTCTTGAGCCACACTACCACTTCCGGTTTTATTGGAGATAAGAGTTTCACGGACTTTCCTGCTCGGGCTGGCTTTGAACCCGATCTTCAGATCTCAGCCTCCTGAATAGCTAGGATTATAGGCGTGAGCCACCCGCACCCGGCTACCTTTTCTTTCTCATACATGAATTTTGTCCTATAAGATTGTAGTTTCATTTTTCAAAAATGTTATACCAACTGTAGATTAAATGTAATCCCATAGTCCTTGAATATTTCAGGGTCAATTAGAATTGTTATTACAATTTTTGTATTAAGTGATGGCAGTTTAAAACACTAAAAACCTTCAAGGGGTTTATATGTGACACAAAGCAAGCACTGAATATATTCAAGTAAGCTGGTTAAGGTGTAATTAGAGATTTGTCGTACTCTTCTATGCTGTGTAGGAGAAAAACATCAATTTGTAACTAGCACAGATTTTCAATATGGTATAAGTTTAATCCAAAAAAGTGTACTTGATAATAGGAAAACAAAGGAGAAAAAATAGCAAATTATTTTAATGTCAATTCTTACTTTGAAGTGAGGCATCAGTTAGAGCTGATTGTATGCAATATTTTATAATTGATCTCTATGTAATGATTACTTTATTTCCAGCAACCAAATACATTTTGATACATTTATACTGTATAACATGTAAGGCTTGCCATGGAACTAAATGAGTGCTACTGATTACAGCTTGTATGGCTACACTCTACTCAACCTGAGGAGTAAGTTGAACCTCTACTTATGGCACTCTATCAAAGTTTTGATAACCAGACCTCAGTTGTGTGGGACACGACCACCATCCCTCCATGACTATGTACGGCACTGGATATATTAGGCTCTACTTAGTCCACGGTTGTGTTCAGCCAAATGACCTCTGCTGGGAACACTCAGAATGAGGTTCTGAGTTATTGCAACATAGGAGCGTTTCACTCCTTTCAAGGCTTCATAGGAA
Organism: Dipodomys spectabilis; assembly: GCF_019054845.1. Lineage (NCBI taxonomy): Eukaryota > Metazoa > Chordata > Mammalia > Rodentia > Heteromyidae > Dipodomys > Dipodomys spectabilis. The sequence goes on along the minus strand of NW_024871168.1, from coordinate 2,063,712 downwards.
GAATTCCAGAATCTTGCTGCCGTCAGGCCTCCAGGTGTTCCAGATAAACAACTCCTTGTAAATCCTCCGTAGTTTCATCAACACACAGGAAGTTTGGCAAGGGTACATAGTTTACATTGCTGCACAATTGTGCCTGCAGAGCTCTGTCACGGTTGCATTCAGACCTGGCAGCCAGATATGCTTGTCCCCGTAGGAGACTGCCAGCTGACTGGGAATATCTGCTTCCTGTTCTTCTGACCTGAGTGCTACTGATTACAGCTTTCACGGCTGCACTCTACTCAACCTGAGTAGTAAGGTGAATGTCTACTTATGGCACTCTGTTAAAGTTTTGGGAACCAGACCTCGGTTGTTTGGGACGCGACCACTCTCCATCCATGACTATAGATGGCACTGGATATATCAGGTACTTAGTCCACAGTTGTGTTCAGCCAAATGACCTCTGCCGGGAACACTCAGAATGAGGTTTTGAGTTATTGCAACATAGGACTGTTTCACTCCTTTCAAGGCTTCTTAGGAAGAATTCCAGAATCTTGCTGCCGGCAGCCCTCCAGGTGTTCTGGATTAATATCTCCTTGTAAATCCTCCGTGATTTCTTCTACACCCATGAAGATTGGCAAGGGTAAGTAGTTTACATTGCTGTAAAATTGCACCTGCAGAGCATTGCCCTGGTAGCAAACACTCAGATGTGGAAGCCAGATATGCTTGTCCCCGTAGGACACTGCGAGCTGAATGGGAATATCTGCTTTGCGTTCTTCTCAAATGATGGCTACTAATTACAGCTTTTACGGCTACACTCTACTCAACCTGAGGAGTAAGTTGAACCTCTACTTATGGCACTCTGTGAAAGTTTTGAGAACCAGACCACAGTTGTGTGGGACGCAACCACTGTCCATCAATGACAATCGACGGCACTGGATATATCCGGCTCTAATTAGTCCACGGTTGTGTTCAGCCGAATGACTTACCCGGGAACACTCAGAATGAGGTTCTGAGTTATTGCAACATAGGAGCATTTCACTCTTTTCAAGGCTTCTTAGGAAGAATTCCAGAATCTTGCTGCTGGCAGGCCTCCGGGTGTTCCGGGTGAACATCTCCTTGTAAATCCTCCGTGGTTTCTTCTACACAGGTGAAGTTTGGCAAGGGAATGCAGTTTGCATTGCTGTACAATTGTGCCTGCAGAGCTCTGCCGCGGTTGCAAACATTTAGACATGGCAGCCAGATATGCTTGTCTGTGTAGGACTCTGCCAGCTGACTGGGTATATCTGCTTCCCGTTCTTCTCACATGAGTGCTACTGATTACAGCTTTGACAGCTACACTGTATTCAACCTGAGGGGTAAGTTGAACTTCTACTTATGGCACGCTGGGAAAGTTTGGAGAACCAGACCTCAGTTGTTTGGGACGCGAACACTGTCCATCCAGGGCTATGGACAGCACTGGCTATATCAGGCTCTAATTAGTCCATGGTTTTGTTCAACCGAATGACCTCTGCCGGGAACACTCGGTATGAGGTTCTGAATTATTGCAACATAGGAGCGTTTCACTGCTTTTAGGGTTTCTTAGATAGAATTCCAGAATCTTGCTGCCGGCAGGTCTCCGGGTGTTCATCTCGTGGTAAATCCCCCGTGGTTTCTTTGACACCCGTGAATTTTGGCAAGCGTACGCAGTTTGCATTGCTGCACAATTGCCCCTGCAGCGCTCTGCCGCAGTTGCAAACATTCAGACGTGGCAGCCAGATATGCTTGTCGCCGGAAGACACTGCCAGCTGACTGGGTATATCTGCTTCCTTTACTTCTCACCTGAGAGCTGCTGATTACAGCTTTGACGCCTACACTCTACTCAACCTGGGGAGTAAGTTGAACCTATACTTATTACAATCTGTGAACGTTTGGAGCACCAGACATCAGTTGTTTGGCATGCGACCACTGTCCATCCAGTACTATGGATGGCACTGGCTATATCAGGCTCTAATTAGTCCACGGTTGTGTTCAGCCGAATGATCTCTGCCTGGAACACTCAGTCTGAGGTTCGGAGTTATTGCAACATAGGAACGTTTCACTGCTTTCCAGGCTTCTTAGGAAGAATTCCAGAACCTTGCTGCCGGAAGGCCTCCGGATGTTCTGGGTAAACATCTCCTTGTAAATCCTCCGAGGTTTCTTCTACACCCGTCAATTTTGGCAAGGGTAGGCAGTTTGCATTGCTGCACAATTGCGCAGGCAGAGCTCTGTTGCGTTTGCAAACATTCAGACATGGCAGCCAGATATGCTTGTCCTTGTAGGACACTGCCAGCTTACTGGATATATCTGCTTCCCCTTCTTCTCAACTGAGTGCTACTGATTACAGCTTTGACGGCTACACTCTACTCAACCTCAGGAGTTAGTTGAACCTCTACTTATGGCACTCTGTGAAAGTTTGGCGAATCAGACCTCAGTTGTTTGGCACGCGACCACTGTCCATCCAGCACTATGGACAGCACTGGCTATATCAGGCTCTAATTAGTCCATGGTATTGTTCAGCCGAATGACCTCTGCCGGGACCACTCAGTATGAGGTTCTGAGTTATGGCAACATAGGAGCATTTCACTGCTTTCAAGGTTTATTAGTATGAATTCCAGAATATTGCTGCCGGCAGGCCTCCGAGTGTTCCGGGTGAACATCTCGTAAATCCTCCGTGGTTTCTTCTACACAGTTGTAGCTTGGCAAGGGAATGCAGTTTGCATTGCTGCACAATTGTACCTGCAGAGCTCTGCCGCGATTACAAACATTCAGACGTGGCAGCCAGATATGCTTGTCCCCAAAGGACACTGCCAGCTGACTGGGTATATCTGCTTCCTGTTCTTTTCACCTGAGTGCTACTGATTAGAGCTTTCACGGCTACACTCTACTCAACCTGAGGAGCAAGTTGAACCTCTACTTATGACACTCTCTGAACGTTTGGAGCACCAGACCTCAGTTGTTTGGCAAGCGACCACTGTCCATCCAGGACTATGGACAGCACTAGCTATATCAGGCTCTAATTAGTCCACAGTTGTGTTCAGCCGAATGAACTCTGCCTGGAACACTCAGACTGAGGTTCTGAGTTATTGCAACATAGGAGCGTTTCACTGCTTTCAAGGCTTCTTAGGAAGAATTGAAGAATCTTGCTGCCGGCAGGCCTCCGGGTGTTCTGGGTGAACATCTCCTTGTAAATCCTCCGTGGTTTCTTCTACACCCGAGAAGTTTGACACAGTTATGCAGTTTGCATTTCTGCACAGTTGCGCCTGCAGAGGTCTGCCGCAGTTGCAAACATTCAGACGTGTCAGCCAGATATGCTTGTGTCTGTAGGGCACTGCCAGCTGACTGGGTATATCTGCTTCCCGTTTTTCTCAACTGAGTTCTACTGATTACAGCTTTGACGGCTAAACTCTATTCAACCTGAGGAGCAATTTCAACCTCTATTTATGGCACTCTGAAAGTTTGGAGAACCAGATCAGTTGTTTGGTAAGTGACCACTCTTCTTCCAGGGCTATGGATGGCACTGGCTATATCAGGCTCTAATTAGCCCACGGTTGTGTTCAGCCGAATGACCTCTGCAGGGAACACTCAGAATGAGGTTCTATGTTATTACAACAAGGAGCGTTTCACTGCTTTCAAGGCTTCTTAGGAAGATTTCCAGAAACTTGCTGCCGGCAGGCCTCCGTGTGTTCCGGGTGAACATCTCCTTGTAAATCCTCCGTGGTTTCTTCGACACCCATGAAGTTTGGCAAGGGTAAGCAGTTTGCATTGCTGCACAGTGGCGCCTGCAGAGCTCTGCCACAGTTGCAAACATTCAGACGTGGAAGCCTGATATGCTTGTCTCCATAGGACACTGCCAGCTGACTGGATATATCTGCTTCCCGTTCTTCTCACCTGAGTGCTAGTGATTACAGCTTTGAGGGCTACACTCTACTCAACCTGAGGAGTAAGTTGAACCTATACTTATGGCACTCTGTGAAAGTTTGGAGAACCAGATCTCAGTTGTTTGGCAAGCGACCACTGTTCATCCAGGACTATGGACGGCACTGGCTATATCAGGCTCTAATTAGCCCACGGTTGTGTTCAGCCGAATGACCTCTGCCGGGAACACTCGATATGAGGTTCTGAATTATGGCAACATAGGAGTGTTTCACTGCTTTTAGGGCTTCTTAGATAGAATTCCAGAATCTTGTTGCTAGCAGGTCTCCGGGTGTTCAGGGTGAACAACTCCTGGTAAATCCTCCGTGGTTTCTTTGACAACCCTGAATTTTGGAAAGCGTACGCAGTTTGCATTGCTGCACAATTGCCCCTGCAGCGCTCTGCCGCAGTTGCAAACATTCAGACGTGGCAGCCAGATATGCTTGTCGCCGGAGGACACTGCCAGCTGACTGGGTATATCTGCTTCCTTTACTTCTCACCTGAGAGCTGCTGATTACATCTTTGACGCCTACACTCTACTCAACCTGAGGAGTAAGTTGAATCTCTACTTATGACACTCTGTGAAAGTTTGGAGAACCAGACCTCAGTTGTTTGGGACGCGACCACTGTCCATCCAGGACTATGGACAGCACTGGCTATATCAGGCTCTAATTAGTCTAATGTTGTGTTCAGCCGAATGACCTCTGCCGGGAACACTCAGAATGAGGTTCTGAGTTATGGCAACATAGGAGCGTTTCACTGATTTCAAGGCTTCTTAGGAAGAATTCCAGAAACTTGCTGCCGGCAGACCTCCGAGTGTTCCGGGTGAACATCTCCTTGTAAATCCTCCGTGGTTTCTTCTACACAGTTGAAGTTTGGCAAGGGAATGCAGTTTGCATTGCTGCACAATTGTACCTGAATAGCTCTGCCGCGGTTGCAAACATTCAGACTTGGCAGCCAGACATGCTTGTCCCCAAAGGACACTGCCAGCTGACTGGGTATATCTGCTTCCCTTTCTTCTCACCTGAGTGCTAGTGATTACAGCTTTGAGGGCTACACTCTACTCAACCTGAGGAGTAATTTGAACCTATACTTATGGTACTGTGTGAAAGTTTGGAGAACCAGACCTCAGTTGTTTGGCACACGACCACTGTCCATCCAGCACTATGGACAGCACTGGCTATATCAGGCTCTAATTAGTCCATGGTATTGTTCAGCCGAATGACCTCTGCCGGGAACACTCATAATAAGATTCTGAGTTATTGCAACATAGGAGCGTTTCACTGCTTTCAAGGCTTCTTAGGAAGAATTCCAGAATCTTTCTGCCGGCAGGCTTCCCATTGTTGCAGTTTAACATCTCCTTGTAAATCCTACATGGTTTCTTGGACACCCGTGATGTTTGGCAAGGGTACGCAGTTTGCATTGCTGCACAATTGTGCCTACAGAGCTCTGCTGCAGTTACAAACATTCAGACGTGGAAGCCTGATATGCTTGTCCCCATAGGACACTGCCAGCTGACTGGGTATATCTGCTTCCGGTTCTTCTCACCTGAGTGCTACTGATTACAGCTTTGATGGCTACACTCTACTCAAGGTGAGGAGCAAGTTGAACCTCTACTTATGACACTCTATGAACGTTTGCAGAACCAGTTGTCAGTTGTTTGACACACGACCACTGTCCATCCAGGACTATGGATGGCACTGGCTATATCAGGCTCTAATTATTCCACAGTTGTGTTCAGTCGAATGACCTCTGCAGGGAACACTCAGTATGAGGTTCTGAGTTATGGCAACATAGGAGCGTTTCACTGCTTTTAGGGCTTATTAGGATGAATTCCAGAATATTGCTGCTGGCAGGCCTCCGGATGTTCCGGGTGAACATCTCCTTGTAAATCCTCCGTGGTTTCTTCTACACCCGAGAAGTTTGACACAGTTATGCAGTTTGCATTTCTGCACAGTTGCGCCTGCAGAGGTCTGCCGCCGTTGCAAACATTCAGACGTGTCAGCCAGATATGCTTGTGCCTGTAGGACACTGCCAGCTGACTGGATATATCTGCTTCCCGTTCTTCTCACCTGAGTGCTAGTGATTACAGCTTTGAGGGCTACACTCTACTCAACCTGAGGAGTAAGTTGAACCTATACTTATGGCAAGAGCAATTTCAACCTCTATTTATGGCACTCTGTGAAAGTTTGGAGAACCAGATCTCAGTTGTTTGGCAAGCGACCACTGTCCATCCAGGGCTATGGATGGCACTGGCTATATTAGGCTGTAATTAGTCCACGGTTGTGTTCAGCTGAATGACCTCTGCAGGGAACACTTAGAATGAGTTTCTGAGTTATTACAACAAGGAGCGTTTCACTGCTTTCAAGGCATCTTAGGAAGAATTCCAGATTCTTTCTGCTGACAGGCCTCCGTGTGTTCCCGGTGTACATCTCCTTGTAACTCCTCCGTGGTTTCTTCTACACCCATGAAGTTTGGCAAGGGTAACCAGTTTGCATTGTTGCACAATTGTGCCTGCAAAACTCTTCCGCTGTTTCAATCATTCAGACGTGGCAGCCAGATATGCTTGTCCCCGTAGGACATTGCCAGCTGACTCGGTATATATGCTTCCAATTCTTACCTGAGTGCTACTGATTACAGCTTTGACGGTTACACTCTACTCAACCTGATGAGTTATTTGAACCTCTACTTATGGCACTCTGTGAAAGTTTCGAGAACCAGACCTCAGTTGTTTGGCACGCGACCACTGTCCATCCAGGTCTATGGACGGCACTGGCTATATCAGGTTCGAATTAGTCCATGGTTGTGTTCAGCCAAATGACGTCTGCCGGGACCACTCAGAATGAGGTTCTGGGTTATTGCAACATAGGAGCGTTTCACTGCTTTCAAGGCTTCTTAGGAAGAATTCCAGAATCTTGCTGCTGGCAGGCCTCCGGGTGTTCTGGGTGAACATCTTGTAAATCCTCCGTGGTTTCTTCGACACCCGTGATGTTTGGCAAGGGTACACAGTTGGCATTGCTGCACAATTGTGCCTGCAGAGCTCTGCCGCGGTTGCTAACATTCAGACGTGGCAACCAGATATGCTTATCCCCGTTGGACACTGCCAGCTGACTGGATTTATCTGCTTCCCGTTCTTCTCACCTGAGTGCTACTGATCACAGCTTTGACGGCTACACTTTACTCAATGTAAGGAGTAAGTTCAACCTCTACTTATGGCACTCTGTGAAAGTTTGGAGAACCAGACCTCATTTGTTTGGCACTCGACCACTGTCCATCCAGGACTAAGGACGGCACTGGCTATATCAGGTTCTAATTACTCCATGCTTGTGTCCAGCCTAATGACCTCTACCTGGAAATCTCAGTATGAGGTTCTGAGTTATTGCAATGTAGGAGCGTTTCACTGCTTTCAAGGCTTCTTAGGAAGAATTCCAGAATCTTGCTTCCTGCAGGCCTCCCTTTGTTCTGGGTGAACATCTCCTTGTAAATCCGCCGTGGTCTCCTTGACACCCGTGAAGTTTGGAAAGGGTATGCAGTTTGCATTGCTGCACAATTGCACCTGCAGAGTCCTGTAGCAGTTGCAAACATTCAGACGTGGCAGCCAGATATGCTTGTCCCCGTAGGACACTCCCAGCTGACTGAGTATATCTGTTTCCATTTCTTATCATCTCAGTGCTACTGATTACAGCTTGGAAGTCTAAACTCTACTCAACCTTATGAGTAAGTTGAATCTCTACTTAAGGCACTCTGTGAAAGTTTGGACAACCAGACCTCAGTTGTTTGGCACACGACCACTGTCCATCCAGGACTATCGATGGCACTGGCCATATCAGGCTCTAATTAGTCCACGGTTGTGTTCAGCCAAATGACCTCTGCCGGGAACACTCAGAATGACGTTCTGAGTTATTACAACATAGGAACGTTTCACTGCTTTCAAGGCTAAAACTAACCCTAACCCTAACCCTAACCCTAACCCTAAACCTAACCCTAACCCTAACCCTAATTCCAACCCTAACCCTAACCCTAACCCTCAAACTAACCCTAACCCTAACTCTAACCCTCACCCGCACTCTGCTCCTAACCCTCACCCTAAACCTAACCCTCACCCTCATCCTCTCCCTAACCCTAACCCTTACCCTAAACCTCACCCTAACTCTCACCTTAAACCTAACGCTAACCCTAACCCACACCCTCACCTTAACCCTCATCCTATCCCTAACTCTCACTCTAACCCTAAACCTAACCCTAACCCTAAACCTAAACCACACATTAACCCTAACCCTAACTCTACCCCTCACCCTAAACCTCACCCTAACCCTAACACTAACCCTCAACCTAAACCTAGCGCTAACCCTAACCCTCACGCTAACTCTAATCATAACTCTAACCCTACCCTAATCCTAACCCTAACCCTCACCCTTACCCTAACCCTAACCCTAACCCTCACACTCAGGCTCACTCTCCCCCTCCTCCCCCACAACCTAACCCTTACTGTCACCCTAACCCTAACCCTAATCTTAAACATAACCCTCACACAAACACTAACCCTAACCCTAACCCTCAACCTAACTTGAAACCTAACCCCAACCCTCACCCTCACCCTCACCCTAACGCTAACCCTATCCCTAACCTTCACCCTCACCCTCACCCTAACGCTCACCTTTAAACCTTACCCTCACCCTAACTCTCACCCTAACCCTCACCCTAACCCTAACCCTCCTGCTAACCCTCACCCCAACCCTAAACCTAACCCTAAACCCTCACCATCAACATAACCATCACCCTAACGCTTACCCTCAACCGAACCCTAAACCTAACCCTAAACCTAACCCTCACACTAACCCTAACCCTACCCTAACCCTCATCCAAACCCTAACCCTAACCTTAACCCTCAACCTAACCCTAACCCTATTCCTAACCCTAACCCTCACCCTAACCCTAACCCTCACCCTCACCATCACCCTAAACCTAACCCCAACCCTAACCCTCACCCTAACTCTCACCCTAACCCTAATGTTAACCTTAACCCTCAACCTCACACTAAACCTCACCGTAACCCTTAACCTCACCCTAACCCTCACTGTCACCGTAATCCTAACCCTAAACCTAACCCTAAACCTAACCCTCACACTAACACTAAACCTAACTCTACCCCTAACCCGAACCCTAACCCTAACCCTCACTCTCACCCTAACCCTCATCCTAAAACTTACCCTCACCCTAACTCTCATCCTAACCCTCACCCTAACCCTAACCCTAACCCTAACCCTCCTCCTAAACCTCACCCTAACCCTAACCCTCACCCTCAACCTAAACATCACCCTAAACCTTAACCTCACCCTAACCCTAACACTAACCCTAACCCTCACACTAACCCTAACCCTCACCCTAACCCTCATCCTAACCCTAACCCTAAAACTAAACCTCACATTAACCCTAACCCTAACTCTACCCCTCACCCTAAAACTCAACCTTCACCCTAACCGTAACCCTCACCCTCACCTTAACCCTCATTGTCAGCCTAATCCTAACACTAAACGTAACACTAACCACTACCCTAACCCTAACCCTCACCCTCACCCTCACCATCACCCTAACCCTCGCCCTAACCCTAGTACTCACCCTCACCCTAACCCTAACCCGAACTCTCACCCTCGCCCTTACGGTAACCCTAACCATTACCCTCACTCTAACCCTCACCCTAAACCTTACCCTCACCCGAAACCTAAACCTAACCCTCACACTAACCCTAACCCTCACCCTAACCCTAACCCCAACCCTAACCCTAACCCTAACCCTCACCCTCTCCCTAACCCTCACCCTAACCCTTAGCTCACCCTAACCCTAACCCTAACCTTAACCCTCACCCTCACCCTAACACTAACCCTAACCCTAACATTCACCCTAACCCTTACCCTCACCCTGACCCTAACACTAACCCTAATCTTCACCCTCACCCTAACCCTCACCCTAACCCTTACCCTCATACAAACCCTAACCCTAACCCTAACCCTTACCCTCACACTAACCCTCACCCTCACCCTAACCCTAATCCTAACCCTCACTCTCAACCTAGCCATCACTCTAACCATAATAATACACATAACCCTCACCCTAAACCTAACGCTCACCCTAACCCTAACCCATACCCTCACCCTAACCCTCAAACTAACACTAACCCTAAACCTCACCCTCACCCTAACCCTAAACCTAACCCTTATACTAAACCTAACCCCAACCCTTAACCTCACCCTAACTCTAAACCTAACCCTAGCCCTCACCCTAACCCTAACCCTCAGCCACAACATAACCCTCACCCGAACCCCAATGCGAACCCACACCTTAACCCTCATCCTCACCCTAACATTACCCTAACCCTAATCCTCACCATAACCCTAACCCTAACCCTCATCCAAAACCTAACCCTCACCCTAACCCTCACCCTCACCCTAATCCTCACGGTAAACCTACCATAACCCTGAACCTAAGCCTAACTCTCACCCTCACCCTCCCAATAACCCTCACCCTAACCCTAGTCCTCACACGCATCCTAACCCTAAACCTAAACCTAACCCTCAGCCTAACCCTCACCCTAACCCTAACCCTGACCCAACCCTCACCCTAACCCTAATGCTAAACCTAAACCTAACCCTCACCCTAACCCTCACCTAATCCTTACCCTCACCCTAACCCTAAAACTAACCATCACAATAACCCTAACCCTCACCCTAATCCTAACCCTAACCCTAACCCTAACCCTCACCCTCACCCTCACCCTCAGCTAAACCTTAACTCTAACCCTACTCCTAAACCTAACCCTCACACTCAACCTAACTGTAACCCTAAACCTAACCCTCAATCTCACCCTCAACCTCACCCTAACCCTAACCCTAAACCTAACCCCCACCATAACCCTAACCCTCACCCTAACCCTAACCCTAACCCTCAACCTCACCCTAACCCTAACCCTAACCCTAACCCTCACTCTCACCCTAACCCTCACCTAAATCTTACCCTCATCCTTACCCTAACCCTAACCCTCACACTAAACCTAAACCTAACCCTAACCCTAACCCTACCCCTCACCCTAACCCTAACCCTACCCCTCACACTAAACCACACCCTAACACTAAACCTAAAGCTCACCCTAACCCCAACCCGAACCCTAACCCTCACCCTCACCCTAGCACTCAGACTAACCCTAATCCTAACCCTAACCCTCACCCTAACCATAATCCTCACCCTAACCATAACCCTAACCCTCACCCTAACCCTAACCCTAACCCTAAACCTCACCCTAACCCTCAACCTAAGCCTAACACTAACCCTAACCCTCACTCTCAACCTAAACCTCACCCTAAATCTTACCCTCACCCTAACCCTAACCCTAACCCTAACCTGAACCCTCACACTAAACCTAAACCTCAACCTAACCCTAACCCTAACCCTCACCCTCAACCTAACCCTCACCCTAACCCTAATACTAACACTCACACTAACCCTAGACCTCACTCTCACCCTAACCCTCACCCTAACCCTAACCCTAACCCTCACCCTCACCCTAACCGTAACCCTAAACCTAAACCTAAACCTCACCCTAACCCTCACCCTAAGCCTAACACTGACCCTAACCCTCACTCTCACCCTAACCCTCACCCTAAATTTTACCCTCACCCTAACCCTAACCCTAACCCTCACCCTCAACCTAACCCTCACCCTAACCCTAATACTAACACTCACACTAACCCTAGACCTCACTCTCACCCTAACCCTCACCCTAACCCTAACCCTAACCCTCACCCTCACCCTAACCGTAACCCTAAACCTAAACCTAAACCTCACCCTAACCCTCACCCTAAGCCTAACACTGACCCTAACCCTCACTCTCACCCTAACCCTCACCCTAAATCTTACACTCACCCTAACCCTAACCCTCACACTAAAACTAAACATCACCCTAACCCTAACCCTAACCCTCAACCTAACCCTCTCCCTAACTCTCACCCTAAGGCTAAACCAAACACTAACACTCACACTAAACCTAACCCTCACTCTCAACCTAACCCTCACAATAATCTTAAACCTATACCTCACTCTAACCCTCACCCTCACCCTCACCCTCAGCCTAATTCTAACCCTAACCCTAACCCTCACCCTTACCCTCACCCTAACCTTTACCCTAGCGCTAACCCTCACCCTCACCCTCACCCTAACCCTAACTCTAACCATCAACCTAACCCTAACCCTCACCCTAACCCAAACCCTCAACCTCACCGTCACCCTAACCCTAAACCTAACCCTCACCCTAAACCTCACAATAACCCTAACCCTCACTCTCACCCTAATCCTCACCCTAAACCTCAACCTAACCCTCACTCTAACCCTAACCCTCACCCTCACCCTTCCCCTCAGCCTAACCCTTACCCTCACTCTAACCGTAAACCTAAACCTCACATTAACCCTAAACCTCACCCTAAACCTAAAGCTAACCCTAACCCTAACCCTCACCCTCACCCTCACCCTAACACTAACCATAACTCTAACCCTCACCCTAACACTAACCATCAACCTAAACCTAAACCTCACCCTGACCCACACCCTAAACCTCATCTTAACCTAACCCTAAACCTAACCCTCACCATAACACTCACCATAACCCTACAACTAACCCTAACCCTAACCCTGACTCTAATCCTCACCCTAAACCTAACCCTAAACCTAACCCTCACCCTAACCATCACCCTAACCCTAACACTAACCCTAAACCTCAACCTCAACCTAACCATAACCCTAACCCTTAACCTCATCCTCACCCTGAACCTATCGCTAACCCTAACCCTAAACCTCACACTGACCCTAACCCTCACACTAACCCTAACCCTACACCTCACCGTAACCCTCATCCTAACCCTAACCCAAACCCTAAACCTCAACCTAACCCTAACCCTAACAATAACACTCACCCACACCCTAACTCTCACCGTCACCCTAACCATCACCCTAACCCTAACCCTAAACCTAACCCTCACCCTAATCCTCACCCTCACCCTCACCCTCAGACTAATCCCAACCCTAACCCTAATGCTAAGCCTAACCCGCACCTGCACCCTCACCCTAATCCTAACCCTAACTCTAACCCTAACCCTCACACTCACCCTCACTCTCACCCTAACCCTAACCCTAACTCTAACCCTCACCCTAACCCTAACCCTCACCCTAACCTTAACCCTCACCCTAACCCACACCCTAACCCTCACCCTAACCCTAAACCTAATGCTAACCCTCACCCTCACCCTAACCCTCACCCTAAGAGTCACCCCAACACAAACCCTAACCCGAACACTAACCCTCACCCTAACCCTCACCCTAAACCTAAACCTCACCATCACCCTAACCCTCACCCTGACCATTACCCTCACCCTAACCCTAAATCCAACCCTCACACTATCCCTAACCCTCACCCTAAACCTAAACCTAACCCTAACCTTCACTCTCACCCTCACCCTCAGTCTAACCATAACCCTAACCCTAATCCTAACACTAATCCACAGCCTCACACTAACCCTAACCCTCACCCTCACACTAACCCTAACCCACACCCTAAACCTAACCCTCACCCTAACCCTAACCCTTACCCTCAACTTCACCCTAACCCTCACCATAACCCTAACCCCTACACTAAACCTAAACCTACCCTAACGATAACCCTAACCCTCACTGTCAACTTCACACTCACCCTAAATCTTACCCTCATCCTAACCCTAACCCTAACCCTAACGCTCACATTAACCTAAACCTCACCCTAACCCTAACCCTACCCCTCACCCTCACCCAAACCCTAACCCTAACCCTATCCCTAACCTTAACTGTAACCCTAACCCTGAACCTTACCCTCACTCTAGCCCTCACCCTAACCCTAACCTTCACCCTCAACCTATCCTCACCCTAACCCTTACCTTCAACCTAACCCTAACCCTAACCCTACCCCTCACTCTAAACCTAACACTCAACCTAGCTCTAACCCTAACTCGAACCCTTACCTAATCCAAACCCTCACCCTCACCTTCACCCTCATCCTAACCCTCACCCACACCCTAGCCCTCACCCTAATCCTAACCCTAACCCTAAACCTCATCCTAACCCTAACCCTAGAAGGTACCCTCACCCTAACCCTAACCCTAACCCTACACCTCACCCTACCCCTAATCCTAACCCTAACACTAACCCTAACCCTCATCCTAACTCTAACCCTAAACTTAACGCTCACCCGCGCCCTAAACCTCACTGTCACCCTAACCCCCACCCTAACCCTAACCGTCACCCACACCCTAACCCTCAGCCGAGACCTCACCCTCACCCTAACCCTCACCCTCACCCTAAACATTACCCTAACACTAACACGAACCCTCACCCTAAATCTAACCCTCACCCTCACCCTCACCCTAACCCTAACCCTAACACCCCAACCTTAACGCTATCCCTAACCCTCTCCCTCACCCTAAGCCTCACCTTAACCCTAACGCTAACCCTAACCCTCACCCTCACCCTAACCCTCACCCTAAACCAAACCATCACCCTCACCCTAACCCTCACCCTAACCCAAACCGTAACCCTCACGCTAACAATAACCTTAACCCTAACCATCACCCTCATCCTTCCCTCACCCTAACCCTAACCCTCCCCCTAAACCTAACCCTCACCCTCACCCTAACCCTCACCCTCACCCTAACCCTAACCCTAACCATCAAACTAACCCTCACCCTAACCCTAACCATAACCCTCACCCTCAACCTAGCCCTCACCCTAACCCTAATCCTAACCCTAAACCTCACCCTAAACCTAACAGTCACCCTAAACCTAACCCTAACCCTCACCCTCACACTCTTCCTAACCCTAACATTAACCCTAACCCTCACCCTAAACCTAACCATAAACATCACCCTAACCCTAACACTCACCCTCAGCCTAACCCTCACACTAACCCTTACTCTCACCCTAAATCTAACCCTAACCCTAACCCGCACCCTAACCCTAACCCGCACCCTAACCCTCACCATCACCCTGACCCTCAACAAAACCCTTACCCTCACCCTAACCCTAACCCTAATCCTAACCCTAAGCCTCACCCTCACCCTAACCGTAACCCTAACCCTCACCCTAACAATAAACCAAACCCTAAATCTCACCCTAACCCTAGCACTCACCCTAACCCTAATCCTAACCCTAACCCTCACACTAACCCTAACCCTCACCCTAACCCTAACACTAACCAAAACACTCACCCCAACACTAACCCTAACCCTAATCCTAACCCTAACCCTCACCCTCACCCTCACCCACACCCTAACCCTAACCCTCAACCTAACCCTCACCCTAAGCCTAACATTAAAACTCACACTAAACTTAACCCTCACTCTCACCCTAACGCTCAACCTAAACCTAACCCTATCCCTAAACCTCACCCTAATACTACCCCTAACCCTACACCTCACCCTAACCCTCACCCTAACCCTAAATCTACACCTCACCCTAACCCTAACCCTAACCCTCACCCTCACCCTCACACTCACCCTCAGATAACCTTAACCCTAACACTAATCCTAACCCTAAACCTCATGCTCACCCTCACCCTAACCGTAACCCTAACCCTAACCCTCACTCTCATCCTCACCCTCACCCTAACCCTAACCCTACCCCTCACCCTAACCCTCACCGATCCCTAACCCTAACCCTCACCCTAACCGTAACCCTAACCCTCAACCTCACTCTCATCATAGCCCTCACCCTAAACCTAATCCTAACCCTAACCCTCACCCTAACCCTAACCCTCACCCAAACCCTAAACCTAACCCTCTCCCTAACCCTTACATCCACCCTAACCCTAACCCTAACCCTCATATTAACCCTAACCCTCACCCTAACCCTAACCCTAACCATCACACTAACCCTAATCATCACCCTAAACCTAACCCTAACCCTCACACTAACCCTAACACTAACCCTAAACCTCACCCCCACTCTAAACCTCATCCTCACAATAACATCACCATAACCCTAATCCTCACACTAACCCTAATCCTAACCCTTACCCTAACCCTAAACCTCACCCTAACCCTAAACCTAACCCTCACCCTAAACCTAAACCTCACCCTGACCCTCACCCTCACCCTAATCCTGACGCTAAACCTAACCCTAAACCTTACCCTAACCCTAACCCTCATGCTCACCCTCACCCTAATCCTCACCCTAACTCTAGTCCTCACCCTCATACTAACCCTAACCCTAACCCTAACCTTCACCTTCACCCTAACACTCATCCTAACCCTAACCCTGACAATAACTCTCACCCTAACCCTAACCCTAACCCTAAACCTAAACCTCACCATAACCCTCACCCTAATCCTTACCCTCACCCTAAACCTAAACCTAACCCTCACACTAACCCTCACCCTCACCCTCACCCTCACGCTCACCCTCACCCTCAGCTAAACCCTAACCTGAACCCTAATCCTAACCCTAACCCTCACCCTCACCCTAAATCTAACCCTAACGCTAACCCTCACCCGAACCCTAACCCTAACCCTAACCCTAACACTTACCCTAACCCTCACCGTCACCCTAACCGTCACCCTTAACCTAATCCTCACCTATACCCTAACCTTCACCCTCACACGAACCCTCACCCTCACCCTAACCCTGAACCTCACCCTAAACATCAACCTAACCCTAACCCTAACCCAAACCCTAACCCTTACCCTCACCCTAACCCTAACCCTCACACTAAACATAACCCTCACTCTAACCCTATCCCTCACACTAACCCACACCCTAATCCTAACCCTAACCCGAACCTTAACCCTAACCCGAACCCTAAGCCTCAACCTAACCCTAGCAATCACCCTAACCCTAATCCTAACCCTAAACCTCACTCTAACCCTAACCCTAACTCTAACCCTCACCCTCACCCTAACCCTCACCCTCACCCTCACCCTAACCCTCACCCTCACCCTCACCCTCAGGCTAATCCTAACCCTAACCCTATTCTAATCCTAACCCTCAACCTCACCTTAACCCTAAGCCTAACCCTCAACCTCACCCTCACCCTAACCCAAATCCTCACCCTAACCCTAACCCTATACCTCACCCTCACCCTAACCCTCATCCTCACCCTCACCCTCAGGCTAATCCTAACCCTAACCCTATTCTAATCCTAACCCTCATCCTAACCCTAAGCCTAAACCTCAACCTCACCCTCACCCTAACAATAATCCTCAACCTAACCCTAATCCTAACCCTCACCCTAAATCTCACCCTAACCCTAACACTAACCCTAACCCTCACCCTCACCCTAACTCTAACCCTAACCTTCACCCTCACCCTCACCCTCAGCCTAATCCTAAACCTAACCCTAATTCTAACCGGAACCCTCACCCTCACACTAACATCACCCTCACCCTCACCCTAACCCTAACCCTAAACCCAACCCTAATCCAAACCCTCATAGTAACCCTAACCCTCAACCTAGCCCTAACCCTACACCTCACCCTACCCCTCATCCTAACCCTAACCCTCAACCTAACCCTAAACCTAACCCTAACCCTAACCCTAACCTTAACCCTAACCCTCCCACTAACCCTAAACCTCACCCTCACCCTAACCCTAACCCTCACCCTAAACCTCACCATAACACTCACCCTAACCATAATGGTCACCCTCAACCTAACCCTCACCTTAACCCTAACCTAACCCTCACCCTAACACTAACGCTAAAGCTAACACTCACCCTCTCCCTAACCCTCACGCTCACCCTAACCCTCACCCTCACCATAACCCTCACCATAACACTCACCCTAACCATTACGGTCACCCTCAACCTAACCCTCACCTTAAACCTAAACCTAACCCTAACCCTAACCCTAACCTTAACCCTAACCCTCCCACTAACCCTAAACCTCACCCTCACCCTAACCCTAACCCTCACCCTAAACCTCACCATAACACTCACCCTAACCATTACGGTCACCCTCAACCTAACCCTCACCTTAAACCTAACCCTAACCCTAATGCTAACCCTAACACTCACCCTCTCCCTAACTCTCACGCTCACCCTAACCCTCACCCTCACCCTAATCCTCACCCTAACCCTCACCTTAACCCTAACCCTAACCCTTACCCTCATGCTATCCCTCACCCTAACCCTAAACTAAACCCTAACCCTCACCCTCACCCTAAACCTTACCCTCACCCTAACCCTCACACTAAACCTAACCCCCACCCTCACCCTAACCCTAACCCTAAACCTAACCCTAAACCTCAGCCTAACCCTCACCCTCACCCTAACCCTAATCCTAAACCTAACCCTCACCCTAACCCTAACCCTCACCCTAACCTTAACCCTAACCCTAATTCTAACCCTCACACTAACACTCACCCTAACCCTATCCCTAACCCTAATCCTCACCCTCACCCTAGCCCTCACCCTAAACCTAATCCTAACCCTAACCCTCACCCAAACTCGAACCCAAACCCTAACTCTAACTTTAACCCTCACTCTAACACTCACCCTAACCCTAACCCTAACCTTAAATCTCACCCTCACCCTAACCCCACCCTCACCCTAACTCTAAACCTCACACTCACCCTAAACCTCACCCTCAGCCGCACCTTCAGGCTAATCCTAACCCTAACTCTATTCCTAAACCTAACCCTCACCCTCACCCTAACCCTAAACCCAACCCTCACCCTCACTCTCACCCTAACCCTAAACCTAACACTAACCCTTACCCACACCCTAACCCTAAAACTCACCCTAACCCTAACCCTAACCCTCACCCTAACTCTCACCCTAAACCTATCGCTAATCCTAACCCTCACCCTAAACCTAACCCTCACCCTAACCCTTAACCTCACCCTAACACTAACCCTCACCATCACACTAACGCTAACCCTCACCCTCACCCTAACCCTCATTGTCACCCTAACCCACACCCTATACCTTACCCTAAACATAACCCTAACCCTCACCCTCACCCTCACGCTCAGCCTAATCCTAACCCTAAACCTAAAACTAACCCTAACCCTCACCCTCAACCTAACATCACCCTCACCCTGACCCTAACCCTAACCCTAACTCTAACCCTCACCCTAATCCTCATCCTAACGGAAACCCTTACCCTAACCCTCAACCTAACCCTAACCCTAACACTAACACTACCCCTCACCCTAACACTGACCCTCACCCTTAACCTAACCCTCACCCTCACCCTCACCTTAACCCTAACCCCAACCCTAACCCTCACCCTAACTCTCAACCTAACCCTAACGCAAACCCTAAGACTCACCCTCACCCTAAACCTCACCCTAAACCTTAACCTTAACCTAACCCTAACCCTAACCCTCACACTAACCCTAACCCTATCTCTAACACTCACACTCACCCTCACCCTCACCCTAACGCTCACCCTAACCCTAGCCTCACCCTCATCCTAACCCTAAACCTAAATCTAACCCTAACTCTCACACTCACCCTAACCCTCACCCTAAACCTAACCATAACCCTAACCAACACCCTAACATTCACCATAACCCTTACCCTAACCCTGACCCTAAACCTGACCCTAACCCTAACCCTAACCCTAAACTTCACCCTAACCCTCACACTAAACATAACCCACACCCTAGTTCTAACCCTAACCCTAACCCTCACCTAATCCAAACCCTCATCCTCACCTTCATCCTAAAACTCACCTTCACCCTAGCCCTCACCCTAATCCTAACCCTAACCCTAACCCTCATCCTAACCCTAACCCTAAAACTTACCCTAACCCTAACCCTAACCCTAAAACTAACCCTAACCCTAAACCTAACTCTCACACTAACCCTAACCCTCACCCTAAACCTAACCCTACACCTCATCCTACCCCTCATCCTAACCCTAACCCTAACCCTAACCCTCAACCTAACCCTCAACCTAACCCTAAACCTCACCCGCACCCTAACCCTCACCGTCATCCTAACAGTCATCCTCACCCTTACCTTCACCCACACCCTAACCTTAAGTGTAACCCGAGCACTCACCCTCACCCTAACCTTCACCCTCACCCTAAACATCACCCTAACCCTAACACTCACCCTAACCCTAACCCTAACCCTCACCCTAACCCTAACCCTCGACTTCATCCTCACCCTTAACCTAACCCTCACGCTAACCTTAACTCTCACCCTAACCCTAACGCTAAACCTAAACGTCACCCTCACCCTCACCCTCACCCTAACACTTACCCTCACCGTAACCCGAACCCTATCCTTAATCCTAAACCTAACCCTCACCCTAAGCCTAACACTAAACCTAACGCTAACCCTCACCCTAACCCTAAACTTAAACCTAACCCTCACCCTCACCCTTACCCTCACCCTAACCCTTACCCTCACCTTAACGCTAACCCTCACACTAATCCTAACCCTAACGCTCACCTTCACATTAACCCTAACCCTCACCCTCACCCTAAACCTAATCCTCACCCTAACCCTAACCCTAACCCTAAGCCTCACCCTAACCCTAACCCTCACCCTAACCCTAACCATAAATCTCAACCTCACCCTAACCCTAACCTA
Organism: Dipodomys spectabilis; assembly: GCF_019054845.1. Taxonomy (NCBI): domain Eukaryota; kingdom Metazoa; phylum Chordata; class Mammalia; order Rodentia; family Heteromyidae; genus Dipodomys; species Dipodomys spectabilis. Next base: position 2,043,192 of record NW_024871168.1, on the reverse strand, counting down.
ACCCTCACCTTAACCCTAACCCTAACCCTAATCATCACCCTCAACCTAGCCCTCACCATAACACTAATGCTAACCCTAACCCTCACCCTAACCCTAACTTTCACCCTAACCCTTACCCTCACCCTAACCCTAACATTAACCTTAACCCTAACCCTCACACTAACCCTAACCCTCACCCTAACCCTAACCCTACCCCTCACCCTAAACCTCACCCTAACCCTAACCCTAACTCTCACCCTAACCCTAACGCTCACCCTAACACTCATCCTGTCCCTAAACCTCACCCTAACCCTCAACCTCACCCTCACCCTAACCCTCACCCTAACCCTCACCCTAACCCTAACCCTAACCTAACCCTCATTCTAACACTCCCCCAACCCTAACCCTAACCCTAAAACTCAACCTCAACTTGTCACCCTAACCCTTACCCTCATCCTAACCCTAACACTAATCCGAACCCTAACCCTCACCCTAAACCTAAACTTCAACCTCACCCTAACCTTCACCCCAAACCTTAACCTCAACCTAACCCTAACCCTAACCCTAACCCTCACCCTAATCCTCACCCTTACCCTAACACTAACCCTAACCCTCACCCACACCCTAGTTCTAACCCTAACCCGAACCCTTACCTAATCCAAACACTCACCCTCACCCTCACCCTAGCCCTCACCCTCACTCTAGCTTTCACCCTAATCTTAGCCCTAACCCTAACCCTCATGCTAACCCAAACCCTAAAACTTACCTTAACCCTAACCCTAAACCTAACCCTAACCCTAACCTATCCCTCACACTAACCCTAAACCTCGCCCTAACCCTAACACTACACCTCACCCTACCCCTCATCTGAACCCTCTCCCTAACCGTCACCCTCACCCTAACCCTCACCCTCACCCTAACCCTAATCTTAACCCTAACCCTCACAGTAACCCTAACCCTCACCCTAACCCTAAACCTACCCCTCACCCTAAACCTCACCCTCACCCAAACCCTCAACCTAAACCTAACGCTAACCCTAACCCTCACCCTCAACATAAGCCTCACCCTAACCCTAAACATGACCCTCACCCTAACCCTCACTGTAACCCTCACCCTAATCCTAACCATAACCCTCAACCTAACCGTCATCCTCACCCTAACCCTAACACTAACCCTCACCTTCACACTAACCCTAAACTTAACCCTAAACCTCACCTTCAGCCTAACCCTCACCCTAACCCTTTCCCTCACCCTAACCCTAACTCTAACCCTCACACTAACCCTAACCCTCACCCTCACCCTAACCCTAACCCTAAAGCTCACCCTCACCCTCACCATCATCCTCACCCTAACCCTCACCCTAACCCTCACCCTAACCCTAACCCTCACCCTAACCCTAACCATAAATCTCAACCTCACCCTAACCCTAACCCTAACCCTAACGCTAAAACTAACACTCACTCTCAGCCTAACCCTCAGCCTAAACCTTTCGCTCACCCTAACCCAAACCCTAACCCTCACACTAAACCTAACCTTCACCCTAACCCTAACCCTACGCCTCAACCTAACCCACACCCTAACCCTAAAACTAACCCTCACCCTAAACCTAACCCAAACCTAACTGTCACCGTCAACCTAGACCTCACTCTAACCCTAAACCTAACCCTAACACTCACCCAAACTCTAACCCTTACCCTAAACCTAACCCTCACCCTCACCCTAACCCTCACCCTAACCCTAACACTATCCCTGACCATAATCCTCACCCTAACCCTAACCCTAAACCTAACCCTCACCCTCACCCTCAGGCTAATCCTAACCATAACCCTATTCTAACCCTAACCCTCCCCCTCACCCTAACCCTCATAGTAACCCTAACCCACACCCTAACCCTTACCCTAAACCTAACCCTAACCATCACCCTCACGCTCACCCTCAGCCTAATCCTAACCCTAACCCTAATCCTAACCCTAACCCTCATCTTCACACAAACATCACCCCTCCCTCACACTATCCCTAACCCTAACTCTAACAATCACCCTAATCCTAACCCTAAACCTCACCCTAACCCTCAACCTAACCCTAACCCTAACCCTAACCCAACCCCTAAACCTAACCCTAACCCTTACCCTCACCCTAACACTAACCTTAACCCTAACCCTAAACCTTACACTAACCATAACCCTCACCCTTACCCTAACCCTACACCTCACCCTAACCCTAAACCTAACCCTAACCTTCAACCTAACCCTAAACCTAACCGTAACCCTAACCCTCACCCTAACACTAACACTCAACCTAATCCTAACCCTCAGGCTCTCCATCACCCTAACCACAACTCCAACCCTAACCCTCACCCTAACTCTCACCCTAACCCTAACGCTATCCCTAACACTCACCTTCACCCTAAACCTCACCCTAACCCTTAACCTCACGCTAACCCTAAACTTAACCTTAACCCTCACCCTAACCCTAACACTAACCCAACCCTAACCCTCACCCTAACCCTCATCCTCACCCTAAAATCACCCTAACCCTAATCCTTACACTAACCCTAACCCTAACCCTCACCCTAACCCTAACCCTCACCCTAATCCTCATCGTAACACTCACCCCAAAACTAACCCTAATCCTAATGCTAACCCTGACCTTAACCCTCACCATCACCCTATCCCTAACTCTCAACGTCACCTTAACCCTCACCTTAACCATTACCCTCATCCTAACACTAAACCTAACCCTCACACTAACACTAAACCTCACCCTAACCCTAACCCTAACCCTCAACATCACCCTCACCCCCACCCTTACCCTAACCATAACCCTAACCATTACCCTAACCCTAACCCTCACCCTAACCCTAACCCTAACCCTCACCCACACCCTAACCCTAACCCTAAACCTCACCCTAAACCTCACCCTAACCCTAACGTTAACCCTAACCCTTAGTCTCAACCTAACACTCATCCTAAATCTTACCCTCACCATAACCTTAACCCTAACCCTAACCCTTACAGTAAATCTATATCTCATCGTAACACTAACCCTTCCCCTCACCATACCCTCACCCTAACCCTAACCCTAACCCTAACAGTAACCCTAAACCTAAACCTCACCCTCACCCTAGCCCTCACCCTAACCCTAATCCTAACATTAACCCTCACCATAACTCTAACCCTCACCCTAACCCTAACCCTAACTCTAACCCTAACCCTCACCCTAACCCTCACCCTAAACCTAAACCTCACCCTCACCATAACTGTCACCCTAAACCTTACCATCACACTAACCCTAACCCTAACCCAAACCCTCACAGTGAACATAATCCTCACCCTAGCTCTAACCCTAACCTTACCTAATCCAAACCCTCACCCTCACCCTCACCCTCACCCTCACACTCACCCTCACCCTGAGGCTAATCCTAACCCTAACCCTAATCCTAACCCTAACTCTAACCCTCATCCTAACCCTAACCCTAAAACTTACCCTGACCCTAACCCTAGCCCTAACCCTAACCCTAACCCTAACCCTACACCTCACCCTACCCCTCATCCTAAACCTAACCCTAACTCTAACCCTCAACCTAAACTTAAACCTAACCCTAACACTCACCCGCACCTTAACCCTCACCATCAACCTAACCCTTACCCTAACCCTAACACTCACCCACACCCTAACCCTCAACCTCTTCAGAGCACTCACCCTCACCCTAACCCTAATACTCACCCTAACCCTAACACTAACCCCCACCCTCACCCTAACCCTCACCCTCACCCTCACCTTCAGGCTAATCCTAACACTAATCCTATTCTAACCCCAACCCTCACCCTCACCCTCACCCTAAGCCTAACCCTCACCCTCACTCTCACCCTAACTCTAAACCTCACCCTAACCCTAACTCTAACCCTCACCCTTACTATCACCCTAAACCTAACGCTAACCCTAAACCTCACCCTCACCCTAACGCTCATCCTAACCCTTATCCTCACCGTAACCTTAACCCTAACCCTAACCCTAACCCTAATGCTAAAGCTAACCCTAAACTTCACCCACACCCTAACCCTCATCGTCACCCTAACCCACACCCTAAACCCTACCTTAACCCTAACCCTAACATTCACCGTCACAATTACCCTCAGCCTAATCCTAACCCTAACCCTAATCCTAACATTAACCCTCACCCTCACGTTAACATCACCCTCACCCTCAAGCTAACCCTAACACTAACCCTAACCCTCCCCCTAACCCTCGAACTAACCCTTAACCTAATCCTCCCCCTAACCATCCCCTAAACCTAACCCTAACCCTTACCGTCACCCTAATATTAACCTTAACCCTAACCCTAACCCTCACACTAAATCTAACCCTCACCCTAACCCTAACCCTCACACTAAACCTAACCCCCGCCCTCACCGTAACCCTAACCCTAAACCTAACTCTGACCCTCATCCTCATCCTCACACTCACCCTAACCCTAACCGTAATCCTACCCCGCAACCTAAACATAACCCTAACCCTAACACTCATCCTCACCTTCACCCTCACCCTAACTGTAACCCTAACCATAACCCTCAACCTCACCCTAACCCTCACAATAACAATAAAGCTAACCTTAACCTTCACTCTCAACCTAACACTCACCTAAAATCTTACCCTCACGCTAAACCTAACCCTAACCCTAACCCTCACACTAAACCGAAACTTCACCCTAACCCAAACCCTACCCCTCATCCTAACCCTCACCCTAACCCTCACCCTAACCATAACCCTAACCATAACCCTAAACCTAAACATCACCCTCACCCTAACCCTCACCCTAAACCTCACCCTAACCCTAACCCTAATTCTAACCCTAACCCTCACCCTAAACCCAACCCTAACCCTCACCCTAACTCTCACCCTCACCCTAAACCTCACGCTAACCCTTAACCTCACCCTAACCCTAACCTTAACCCTAACCCTAACACAAACCTTAACATTCATCCTCACCCTAACCCTTAACTTCATCCTAACCCTAACCTTAACCCTAAACCTCACCCTAACCCTAACGCTAACCCAACCCTAACCCTCACCCTAACCCTCATCCTCACCCTAACATCACCCTAACCCTAATCCTCACACTAACCCTAACCCTAACCCTCACCCTAATCCTCACACTAACCCTAACCCTAACCCTCACCCTAATCCTCATCGTAACACTCACCCCAAAACTAACCCTAATCCTAATGCTAACCCTGACCCTAACCCTCACCCTCACCCTAACCCTAACTATCACCGTCACCTTAACCCTCACCCTAACCATTACCCTCACCCTAACACTAAACCTAACCCTCACACTAAACCTAACCCTCACCCTAACCCTAACCCTAACCCTCCCCCTCAACCTCACCCTCACCCTAACCCTAAACCTAACCCTCAATCTAACCCTAACTCTCACGTTCAACCTAACCCTCACCCTAACCCTAACCATCACCCTCACCCTAACCCTAACTGTAACCCTCAACCTAACCCTAAACCTAACCATAACCCTAACCATAACCCTCAAACTAACCCTAACCCTCAGCCTAACCCTAACCCTACACCTCACCCTACCCCTCAACCTAACCCTCACCCGCACCCTAACCCTCACCCTCACACTAACTCTCATCCTAACCCTTACACTCACCCCCACCCTAACCCTCACCGTCACATGAGCAATCACACACACCCTAACCGTCACCTTCACCCTAAACATCACCCTAATCCTAACCCTCACCCGAACACTAACCCTAAACCTCACCCTCACCCTAAACCTAAACCTAATCTTAACCCTAACCCTCACACTAAACCTAACGCTCACCCTAACACTAAACCTACCCCTCACCCTAAACCTCACCCCAACCCTAACCCTAACCCTCACCCTAAACCTAACCCTCACGCTCAACCTAACCCTCACCCTAACCCTAACCATCACCCTCACCCTAACCCTCACCCTAACCCTAACCGTAACCCTCAACCTAACCCTCATCCTCACCCTAACCCTAACACTAACCCTAACGCTAACCCTCACCCTAACCCTCACCTTAACCCTAACCCTCAACCTCACCCTAACCCTCACCCTAACCCTTTCTCTCACCCTAACCATAACCCTAACCCTCACACTAACCCTAACCATCACCCTCACCCTAACCTAACCCTAAACCTCACCCTAACCCTAAACCTCACTCTAACTCTCACCCTAACCCTAATGCTAACCCTAACCCTCACCCTCACCCTAACGCTCACCCTAACCCTTATTCTCAACCTAACCCTAACCCTAACCCAAACCCTAACACTAACCCCAACCCTCACCTTCACCCTAACCCTCATAGTCACCCTAACCCACACCCTAACCCTTACCCTAACCCTAACCCCAACCATCACCCTCACACTCACCATCAGCCTAATCCTAACCCTAAACCTAATAATAACCCTAACCTTCACCCTCACACTAACATCACCCTCACCGTCACACTAACCCTAACCCTAACTCTAACCATCACCCTAACCCTAACCCTAACCCTCACCCTAACCCTCAACCTAACCCTAACCCGCCCCGTAAATCTCCCCTGAACCCTAACCCTAACCCTTACCCTCACCCTAACACTAACTTTTACACTAAACCTAAACCTCACCGTAACCCTAAACCTTCCCCTCACCCTAAACTTCATCCTCACCCTAACATCACCCTAACACTAATCCTCACACTAACCCTAACCCTAACCCTCAGCCTAACCCTAACCCTAACCCTAAACCTCACTCTAACCCTAACCCTCACCCTCACCCTAGCCCTCACCCTAACCCTAATCCTAACCCTCACCCTAACCCTAACACTAAACCTAACCCTAAGCCTCACACTAACCCTAACCATCACCCTTATCCTAACCCTACACCTCACCCTAACCCTCATCCTAACGCTAACCCTAACCCTACCCCTCAACCTAACGCTAAACCTAAACCTAAACCTCACCCTAACCCTAACCCTCAACCTAAACCTAACCCTCAGCCTCACCGTCACCCTAACCCTAACCCGAAACCTAACCCACACACAAACACTCACCCTAAACCTAACGTTAACCCTAACACTCACCCTCACAAAAAACCTCACCCTAACCCTTAACCTCACCCTAACCCTAAACTTAACCCTAACCCTCACCCTAACACTAACTCAACCCTCACCCTCACCCTAACCCTCACCCTCACCCTAACCCTAACCCTCACCCTAACCCTAACCCTCACCCTAAACCTAACCCTAACCCTCAACCTCACACTAACCCTAACCCTAACCCTAACCCTAAACCTCACCCTAACCCTCACCTTAACCCTAACTCTAACCCTAACCCTTAGTCTCAACCTAACACTCACCCTAAATCTTACCCTCACAGTAACCCTAACCCTTACACTAAACCTAAACCTCACCGTAACCCTAACCCTTCCCCTCACCCTAAACATTACCCTAACCCTAACCATAACCCTAACACTCACCCTAACCCTAAACCTACCCTAAACCTAACCCTCACCCTCACCATAACCCTCACCCTAACCCTAACCCTACCCTTTAACCTAAACCACACCCTAACCGTTACCCTAAACCTCACCCTAACCCTAACGCTAACCCTAAGACTCATCCTCTCCCTAACCCTCACCCTAACCCTAACCCTCACCCTCAACCTAACCCTCACCTTAACCCTCACCGTAACCCTAACCCGCATGCTATCTCTCACCCTAACCCTAATATTAATCCTAACCCTCAGCCTAACCCCCACCCTGACCCTAACCCTAACCCTAAACCTAACCCTGACCCTCACTCTCATTGTCACGCTCACCCTAACCCTAACCGTACCCCTACCCCACAACCTAAACGTAACCCTAACCCTAACACTCACCCTCACCCTCACCCTCACCCTAACTGTAACCCTAGCCCTAACCCTAAACCTCACCCTAACCCTAAACCTAACCCAAACGTTAAACCTAACCCTCATTCTCAAGCTAACACTCACCCTAAATCTTTCCCTCACCCTCACCCTAACCCTAACCCTAACCCTAACCCTCACCATAACCCTCACTCTAACCCTTACCGTCACCCTAACCCTAACCCTAACCCTAAACATCACACTAAACCTAACCCTCCCCCTAACTCTAACCATAACCTTCACCCTAACCTAATGCAAACCCTCAACCTCACCCTCACCCTAAGCCTCACCCTCACCCTCATCCTCAGGCTAATCCTAACCCTAAACCAAATCCTAATCCTAACCCTAAACCTCACCCTAACCCTAACCCTAAAACTTACCCTCACCCTAACTCTAACACTTACCTAAACCCAACCCTAATCCAAACCCTCATAGTAACCCTAACCCTCAACCTAGCCCTAACCCTACACCTCACTCTACCCCTCATCCTAACCTTAACCCTCAACCTAACCCTAAACCTAACCCTAACCCTCACCCTCATCATAACCCTCACGTTCACCCTAATCCTCACCCTAACCCTAACACTCACCCACACCCTAACGCTCACACTCACCCGATCACTCACTCTCACCCTAACTCTCACCCTAAACATCACCCTAAACCTAACCATCACCCTAACCCTAACCCTAACTCTCACCCTAAACCTAACCCTAAACCTAACGCTGACCCTAACCCTCACCCTTACCCTAACGCTAACCTTAACCGTCACTCTCAACCTAACCCTCACCCTAACCCTTAACCTCACCCTAACCCTAATCCTAACCCTAACCCTCCCACTAACCCTAAACCTCACCCTCACCCTAACCCTAACCCTCACCCTAAACCTCACCATAACACTCACCCTAACCATAATGGTCATCCTCAACCTAACCCTCACCTTAACCCTAACCTAACCCTCACCCTAACCCTAACGCTAACCCTAACACTCACCCTCTCCCTAACCCTCACGCTCACCCTAACCCTCACCCTCACCATAACCCTCACCATAACCCTCACCCTAACCCTACCCGGAACCCTCAACCTAACCCTCACCCTAACCCTAACCCTTACCCTCATGCTATCCCTCACCCTAACCCTAAACTTAACCCTAACCCTCACCCTCACCCTAACCCTCACCCTAAACCTTACCCTCACCCTAACCCTCACACTAAACCTAACCCCCACCCTCAGCCTAACCCTAAACCTAAACCTAACCCTCACCCTAATCCTCATCCTTACCCTCAACCTAACCATAACTATAACCCTACCCCTCATCCTAACCCTAACCGTAAACCTTACCCTAACCCTCACCCTCACCCTAACCCTAATCCTAAACCTAACCCTCACCCTAACCCTAACACTCACCCTAATCTTAATCCTAACCTTAACTCTAACCCTCACACTAACACTCAAACTAACCCTAATCCTAACCCTAATCCTCACCCTCACCCTAGCCCTCACCCTAACCCTAATCCTAACCCTAACCCTCACCCAAACCCTAACCCTAACCATAAATATAACCCTCACCCTAAAACTCACCCTAACCCTAACTCTAACATTAACCCTAATCCTCACTCTCACCCTAACCCTCACCCTCACCCTAACTCTAAACCTCACCCTCACCCTAAGCGTCACCCTCACTCGCACCTTCAGGCTAATCCTAACCCTAACCCTATTCCTAAACCTAACCCTCACCCTCACCCTAACCCTAAACCTAACCCTCACCCTCACTCTCACCCTAACCCTAAACCTAACCCTAACCCTCACCCTAACCCTCATTGTCAACCTAATCCACACCCTATACCTTACCCTAAACATAAACCTAACCCTCACCCTCATGCTCAGCCTAATCCTAAACCTAACCCTAATCCTAACCCTCACCCTCACCCTCACCCTAACATCACCCTCACCCTCACCCTAACGATAACCCTAACTCTAACCCTCACCCTAACCTTGACCCTCACCCTTACCCTAACCCTCACCCTCACCCTCACCCTAACCCTAACCCCAACCCTAACCCTCACCCTAACTGTAACGCAAACCCTAAGACTCACCCTCACCCTAAACTTCACCCTAAACCTTAACCTCAACCTAACCCTAACCCTAACCCTAACCCTCACACTAACCCTAACCCTATCTCTAACCCTCACCCTCACCTTCACCCTCATCCAAACCCTCACCCTAACCCTAGTCCTCACCCTCATCCTAACCCTAAACCTAAATCTAACCATAACCCTCACCCTAATCCTAACATTCACCCTAACCCTTACCCTAACACTAAACCTAACCCTCACCCTAACCCTCACCCTAACCCTAAACCTCACCCTAACCCTCACACTAAACCTAACCCACACCCTAGTTCTAACCCTAACCCTAACCCTCACCTAACCCTCACCCTCACCATAACTCTCACCCTAACCCTAACCCTACCCTTTAACCTAAACCAAACCCTAACCCTAACGCTAACCCTAAGACTCATCCTCTCCCTAACCCTCACCCTAACCCTAACCCTCACCCTCAACCTAACCCTCACCTTAACCCTCACCGTAACCCTAACCCTCATGCTATCTCTCACCCTAACCTTAATATTAACCCAAACCCTCACCCTAACCCCCACCCTGACCCTAACCCTAACCCTAAACCTAACCCTGACCCTCACCCTCATCGTCATGCTCACCCTAACCCTAACCGTACACCTACCCCGCAACCTAAACGTAACCCTAACACTCACCCTGACCCTCAC